>NW_017732184.1:410536-443036 GCF_001890085.2 Hipposideros armiger | reverse complement strand
AGGATCCAGTTGCTTCTCACCACACATGCCCCAAACCTAAAACTCCATCATCCCTTGCCTGGATCATTGCAGTAGACTCCTGGCCATCTTCCTGCTTGTCCCTCTTATAGACCATCTCCTCCACAGCAGCCAGTAATCTTTAAAAATATATATCAGATCATGTCATTCCTTAATGGCTTCTCCTATCTCACGGAGTGAAACCTGACCCATCCCTCTTCCATCCTCCACCTACCCCTCCAACCTTGTCTCCCTCCTACTCTCTTACTAGCTAATTCCATTCCCACACACAAGCCTCCTTGCTGTTTCCCAAATATGCCAAGCAGCCTCCTACTTCAGGGCCATTGGGCTTTCTGTGCCCTCTACCTAGACTGTTCTCCCCAGATATGTGCATTTATTCCTTGATTCATCACTCCATCCAGGTCTCTACCCACATGTCATCTTATCCATGAGCCCTCCTTCCTGGTTACTGTCCCTCTCCCCTGCTATATTTATTTATAGTACTTATTATTATTTGTAGTACTTATTATTATATTAATACATAGTGTGTGTGTCTCTCTGATCACATGTAAGCTCCATGGAAAGAACTATGTTATTTCACAGATGAATCTCCAGCCAATAGGACAATGCTTGGCATGTAGCAGATGCTCAGTAAATACTTGTTGGATACACTGAATGTGGACACTAGAGTTCACTGTGGTGAACTCCCAGGGGTGTCAGAGTAGGTTAAGGCAGAAAGGAGTGGAGCCGGGCTTGGTTGTGCTGGGTCTTTCCCACAGAAACAAGGCTTTGTTCATACAAACTCTGGGGAATGGCAGCAGGTCACCTTCCAGATGTTTCATGGCCACACCCAAGAGGCTCCTGACCTGGAGATACAGTCACTCAGATAGGGTTTCGAGGAAAGGAGGAACATACTCAGGGCTCTCAGCTCTTTCTCTGAGCTGTAGGGTAAGGGCCAGAGGCCAACTGATCCTCCAGAGAGGCAGGAACTGTTCAGGTGGCTGGTGGCAGAAAATAAGCAAAGGGTCTGGCATCCCACTGACACACACAGACCCTAGTTTGGGCACTGGTCCTGGCTCTGCCACTAACTCACTCCGGGAATCTAGGCAAGGCTTTTCCCACGCTGGGCCTCAGTTTACCTGTCTCTAAAAATGGGACTCAATTAGCTCCAAGGCTGACTTTGAATTTAATCTTTCTTACAGATGAGGAAACTGAGTTCCTGAGAGGTTTGATGACTGGCCTGAGGTCGCACCACAGCATTAGTAATCGAACTAGCCCCAGGCCCTTCACCCCCACCTCTCCACCCCCTGCACCCCTGTGTTCAAGTCCTGACTTAGATAGCTGGTCTGCTTTTCTCATATCTAGACTTGTTTCCCAATTAGGCTTCAAGTCCCTCAGGGCAGAAACCACATCTGGTTCCTGCTTCTCCCAGTTCTTCAAGATTGGGCAACCAACAGGTGCTGAAGGAAAGCTTGGCGAATGAGATGGGGACTTGGGTTGCCCAAGGCTACGCAGGGGGATGGCAGCAAAGCCCGGATCCCTACCAGGTCTAACTGGTTCCCCTAGAGCCTCCAGATGCTAGGATTTCAGTCATTCATTCATTCACTCATCCAAACATTTGCTAAGCACCTACTACGTGCCAATTACCACTCTAGTGCTGGGAATACAGCAGGGATCAAGCCAGACAAGGTCCCTGCCCTCAGAGGCTCATGTTCCAGTGGGAAGCAGGAAATGAGCAAAGACTAAGTTCATACACAAGACAATCTGAGACCAGAACAAGACGTATGTAGGAAACAAAACAAAGAGGCAGACAGAGACTGGGGGTAGAGCTGATTGAGATAGGGTTGAGTGGGGTAGGCCTCTTGGAGGAGATGAGACCTGGGGGACAAGAAGGAAAATCAAACAAGGCAGAGGGAAGAGCAAATACAATGGGCAAGTACAAAGGCCCCAAGGCAGGGAGGACCTCAGTGTGTGTCCAGAAAGAAGACTGGAGTGGCTGAAGGTGGCACATGAGGGGACAGCAGGGAGAGGTGAGCTAGAGAGGTAGGCAGGGGCTAGATCGTGGCCTGGGAAGGAGTTTGCATTCTACTGGAGGTGAGATGGGAAGTCATTGGCGGTTTTCAGCTGAGAATGAAAAGATATGATCGATGCTTCTAAAGGACGACTCTACCTCTGGAGACCCTCCTGTTGCTAGTAGAGGGCCACGGGGTTCTACGGTCCCTTGTCCACAGGGGAGGAAGCCTTCGCTCCCAGGCAGAGGTTGGGGTGGCTGGCAGAGACTGTGCCTGAGGTTCTGGTCCAGAGGAGTGCAGCCCCATCAGACCCCGCCCCCCAGGACCGCCCCCACCCCACATCCCAGGGGTGTTATAGAAAACCGTGCCTGCAAGATGTCTAGGCCCCCACTCCTTGATTATATTAATGCCAAAATGTATTAAAGAAGCGTGGTAGAAATGCCATTCTAATTGTTTCGTACACACGCCACTGGGAGGGAACTGATTGGACACAGCTCACAGGCAGTATGTTAATACGCTATTTTCATATGATGATAGCTTTGCATAATCTTCCCTTCTCCCAGCTTTGCAGGGACCTGTTGTTAACCAAGCCCCAGGAGAGAGGGGGAAAGGCAATTTGACTTCAAGTCCACTCCCCGCCACATTAATTAGTCATGTGGCTGGGGAAAGGTGTGCTCACTCAGTACAAAGTAGACTTTATAATTTATACACCAGCTGTTTCCGTCCATTCTCCTCCCTGCCTGCCTCTAATGAAATCGTGTTACCAGAGAACTGACTGGTGTGAATTGAGCCTTTAATCCCATTGACCCTGGCCTGGCTGGTGGGGCCCCGGGGAGGGGGAGTGGGGCCTTTCAGCAAGAGGCTGTGATGAGAAGACCCTGGCAAGCACGACCCTTCCGCCCCCACCCGGCCTGCAAGCCCACACAATGGAGCGGCTTGGCCAAGGAAGGGGGGTGCTGGGAGTGGGCCTGCCTGGCTGAGCAGCCCTCATGGGGATCCCTAGAGGCTGGGATGGCTCACATTTATTGCCTCATCTTCTGAGATCCAGTGAAGCACAACATTCTCATCTAGGTTGTTCCTGTACTTAGAGAACAGGCCAGGCCAGACTGCACAACCAATGAGCTAATGCTTGCTTTTCTGGCCATGGGGTCGCTGGGAAAAAAAAGACGTGATTCCGCAGAGAGAATGCTGCCCCAGCACCCCTCCCCCGCCCCCCAGCAGCAAGCCTTAACTCTCCTGACCCAGGGTGCCCATATCCGAGCCCAGGGCCCCTTCTTAGAAGGGAGGGGTGGAGGCAAACAAGAGGACAGGCCCTAGTCCTGGTTCTGACCTGTGTTCCCAGAAAGGCCTTGCTGAGGATGCTTCTCTTTCCCTCCCCACAAAAAAGAAAAACAAGCAAGACCGGGCATCCAGAGCTACTCCAGCAAATGCCTGCAAAATAGAGTGCATTTGGCGAGCAGGAATAAACACAGCAATTAGCACCATGGCAGCCTCTTAAACAAACACATGGGACCAAGTCATGGGTGGGGGAGGTTCAGATGCATCTGTCAGAGGGGCCAGAGGCCACAAAGATAGGCTTGAGTTGACAGAAGCTGAAAGTAAGGATGGTCAGGCTAAGACATTGGGGGCGGGATAGATCTAAGAGTGGGGACAAAGAAGAGGGGGGTAAGGTGCTTAGGGTAGGGCTGGAGAGTTGCAGGAGCAGCAAATGGCGGGGAGGGTGGTAGCAGGGCATGAAGTGTTGATGGGATGGGATAAGGTGGGGATAGGGTGGCTTCCAGGCTGCCATCTTTAATTTTGGGGGAACTCTGATATCCTCACATGGATATCTGGGAAATCACAGTGAGGTAAGACATGGTGTCCATAGATGTCATTTCCCATGAAAGCCTGAGTGGGCATCCTCAACCCAGGCCCAGAAATAATCCTGCCCATTGCCTGGCCTTGGCTGATACCTTCTCCCCGTTCTGGGATGGCGGCCTTCTCTTCTTCCCCCAGCTAAGTTCTAGATCCTTCAAGATTCAGATCTGATGCCACCCAGCTGACTCACCCAGCTGGTCTGTGATGACCCTGTCACAGCCCACGTCTCTATCTCCCCAATTCCTTGATGGCAGGGGCCATCTCTGAACGCCTCCCAGCTAGCATGGGGCATGACAGGGTAACCTTGAGCAGGTCTCTTCTTTTGGCTGGTTCTCAGTTTACTCATCCATATAATGGGTCTGAAGATCTCTTAGAGCCACTCTGGCTGCTGAGAGTCCCATCTGGATTCTCTCAGGCCGAAAACCACACATTCTGTCCTGAAAAAAGGAAAAGAACATTTCAAAACCACTTGAAGTGTGTTGTGGGTATCTGAGCTGATTTATTAGCTTTGAAATAGCCAAAGTACTGCTTTTGCTTAATGGCATTAAAAAAAAAAAAACACTCTGCAGCCAGTCCTCTTTTTAATGAAAGTGTGGGGAACATCAGGGGAACCTATCCAGAGAGGGAAAATGAAGTTGTCATTTTTCAACATAATTAAACTTGGTTTTCAAAAATCTCCTGATCTGAAATGTGAATTACGCTAATTACTTCTGGTGGCCGCAACATTGATTTCAGTGTTAAAGTTAATGGACTTAATGGACTTTGCTTTTCACTCAGACATGGCTTGGGGCTCCTTGTTGAAGGTCCTGTTTGTTCACCACAAAGGGCCTCCACTAGACCCTCTGAATCGTCTGTCATCGTCTGCTGCGGGAGGCCCCTGCCTGGTTGGTTCCTCCCCGTCAGGTCCTGGGTCTGAGCGTCAGGCCCTCAGGGGGCAATTGTTTCTTCTTGAATATGGATTGGGCAGCTACTTTGTGTTCCCACCGTATTAGGTACCATGAGGGGACACAGAGAAGGCAAAGGCAGGTGGTCCCTGTTCCTGGAGGCTCATGGCCTGGAGGAAGCCTGATAAAAACCTGTGGAAGGCCTCAGGCAGGCAGGGCTGAGGTTTGGAACCTGAGGCTGTCTCGATCCTGACAGCCCTCCATGATGGCTGGGTGGTGGCTCCCAGAGCAAAGAGGAAAGAGAGGCAGAGATGAGTGAAGGAGGTCAGGGAGACTTTCTCCCTGGAAAAGGCGGTACAGGAGCTGGCTGGGAAGGTGAAGTACAGGAGTGAGCAGGGCAGGGAGGTGGGCCCACGGGGGCAGGAGGAGCAGTTTGGCATGGCCAGGTCACGGAGCTCTCCATGGGCAGTGGTGGGGTGGTAGGGGGCCTTGGAGGCCAGAAGGAGACATTTGGGTATGGTCTTGTGTCTTGGCCAGAGTGAGATGGAGCCTTGGTGTGACAGCACAACCTGACAACTGGAGGATCCTTTCTCCACAGGGAAGAAACTACTTTGGAGTGCCCTGGAGCAGGCTAGGCTAGCTGCCACTACTGGTTGGCATGGCTACCTGCCTGGCACATGACGGTCACAAGGAATATTTTTTTGAGTGCCTCAAGTTCCCCCGTTAAAATGTCCTCTTAATGGGGCATTTGGGGTCCTTTCCTGAAGGTCTGTTTTTACAGGAAAAGCCTTTGAGGGTCTCCCTAACCAAAGGGTCACAAGGTGTGGGCCACGAAGTCACAGTCCTGAGCAAACACCTGCCTCCTTCAGAAAAGGGCCCTGACTGTGCCAGCTAGAGGTGCCTGGGGCAGATGCAGACAGTGAGGACGCCGTGCACAGGGGAAGCTCATCAGTATGAAGGGCTAAATCCAGAGAGCCCTTTACTGAGGTGGGAACGCAGACGAGTCACTGATGGGGGCTTGTGGCCACCAGGAGGCAGCTCTGAGTGTCTGACAAGAGACAGGTTCCTGGGGGGCTAACCCTAGAAGTGCAGGGGCCAGGCTGGAATGGGGAGGCTGGCAGAAGGAGGCAGGGCCTTAGGGGTGGAGCACACCGGGCCTTGAAGGGGCCGTGAGAGATGGAGTCAACTAACATCAAAGTGGGAAGGACCTTGACAACCAGGCCAAGTAGTCTAGACTTGATCCCATCAGAAAAGGGGTCAGGAGGCTCCAGATGGGGAAGGGAGGTGCTACCTGAGAAGAACCTGCGGGGAGCAGAAGGGAGCCGGGGGCTTCAGTAGGGTGAGTGATGAGAAAGCCGCTGCAGGAACCCATCGGTGATGAGAGCCTGATCTCCTTGCCCTTTCCCTCTCCTTCAACTTCAGATGGTCCCTCAGACCATCACCATGTTTACCTCATACATTTCTCTCAACTCCTCCCAGTTCTCTCCATTGTCCAACATTCACCCTGGCCCCTCAGTCCAGGCCACCATCATCTCTCTCCTGGACGATGGCAAAAGCCACTCTCCCTGCCTCTAGACCTGCCCTCCCCCACCATCACACTTCCTCATGCCAGCCTAGGTGAGCATTATGATACAGAGATCTGACCTGTCTCTTCCTTCTTTAAATTAATAGTGGCCCACACTCATGTAGCACTTGCTACAAGCCAGGGGCTGCTTTAAACATTTTAGGTGAATTAGCTATTTTAAACATTGTAACAATCCTATGAGGTTGATACAATTACCAATCCTCAGGCTATATTTGAGTAACTGAACTTGGTGAACTTAAACTCTGGGCCCAGAGCTAAACTGTTCAGTTATAGAGGTTGTATACTGCTCAATTCAATGAGGGGGCATTCGTATTGTGGTCTGTGTGACAGCACTACCTGGAGCTCATGCAATGCAAAATCAGCACAATCAGACTAGCAGACCTGCTGGACCCCCATTCACAGCACCTCCTCAGGCAACATTTCCAAAGAGACAGCAGTGTTTAGGCCTTTCTGGGGGTTAAGTCCTGTTCTACTGGTGTCAGACTTCACCCACTCTGCTGCCCACAACCTACCTGAATTGTCTGAAGAGAGAGGAAGGCTCAAGAAAGAAGGATTTCCTGGTTTTGAGCCTTCCTGCTCCCTCCTGTGGGAGAGGCTAAGCCTGCAGGTGGGTGTGGAAAATCCCAGCTGAGAGCAGCAGCTTCCATGGACCAGGAGCTGAACCAGTAGCTAACCAGTTTCTGGGCGGTATTAACTTGATGGAGAATCAAGAAGATCCCGTGGGAAGCTTTCTTTGGCGATCATTCCTGGGCCAGCAAAGACTTCTTAATATGGTTTGATCACCACATGGAGCAGCAACAAAGTGTCCCTGGTCATCCCTCACCACCCCACTTCCCACATCCACCGCTAGTAGCACTGGCTCAATCCCATTTAGTTGGGCTGCACACATCAATCAAGATAGCCACCAATTTTCCCATCTTCCTCTTTGGCACAACACAGACTCAGGCCATAATCATCATTGTAATCACTTCATTTATGATTGCTAACCATGTACCAGACAAGATGGAGACTATCGTTATGCCCATTTTACAAATAGCGAATTGAGGCTATAGAGGTTATGTGACTCAGACCAACTCATAGTAAATGACAGAGTTAGGATTTGAACCCAGTCTCATCTGCCATCACATCCCACATTCTCAGCCACTCTGCTCTCCACCTCTAGAGCCTGTGGACACTGAACACCTGGTTGAATATGCATACAAACTTTCCAGCACCCAGGTGCAAGACGGGGACGTTAGACTGTGCCTCATCTGAAGGGCCACCTGGGTAAAGTGTGACCCATAGGTGGATTGGGTGGGAGCTCTTTCCATGCATGTTTGGGGGTTGGAGGAACAGAACATAGAAGCCTGGGCCTCTCTTCTGACTAAAGCAAGTGCCTGAGCAGATTAATCACTGAACTGAAGTCAGGCCAAATCTGCTTCCTCACAGGTGTTAGGTTGCTCCTGTTCACTGGAAATTGGACTGCGGTTGATTTAAAATCCCCACACCTGTGTCCATCACCCCAACCTCCACCATGATTACCATCCCTATAAAGTTCCTAATCCCTGTACTTATGCAGTGTCCTTACCCTCTGACGGGCCGGACCTATGTGAGCCGGGAGATTGGGTTATTATGTAGAAGAGTTATAATAAGAAATATGACTGCAAAAGCCAAGTCAGTTGAAATTGGACTATAATTAAATGCTTAGAAAATTCTATGCTTGGCTCATTTTAAAATCAAGTGCTTCTTTGTAGCAATTTCCTTTCTTTAATTACAATTTCCTGTCTAGTTTGACATTTACAATGCAATCTTGGGGGACATGTTTGTGATTTATTATTCCTGCTCCTATCAGGATATCACTGTGCAGAAATGAGTTTATAAAATAAGAGCTCAAATTATTATGGCCTTTGACCAATAAAGCAGGCTCATAATTTCAGGCCTGAGAGAAGATTACCATTTTTGACAACCCAAGGCAGAAATACTGGAGAGGGGGAGGGCACAGTTTAGGAATTCGCTCCATGTTCAAAAACATTGCATCGTCTCCTCAGGGAAGGCCAGCTTTGGGGGCAGAAGAACATATTAACAACCCCTCAAATATATACACAGCTTTGCAGCATTGAAGAAATTTCACTGTCATTGATTCATATCATCCCTAGAGGGTCAGGCAGGTGTCATTGTCCTCATCTTACAGATGCTTAGAGAAGTTAAGTGACTTGCTTAAGGTCATAAAGCCTATAAGAGGGGTCTTAGAAACAATACTCAAATCTGACCTACTGAGTCCTTGTCCCACAATGTAATTGCTGTCCCAAAGACCTGAGAAGTGACCTGAGACCCAGAAGATGCCTTCAGGGCACCTCTGGGCATGGAGTCTTCTGCCTCTAGTGGCAGGAGCTTTGACCAACCCTCAGAGCGGCACATGCCCATGACCCACATATGGGCAGCCAACAGAGGCCACTGGGGCTCTGGCCCCAGCTCATGAAAAAGGTGGCATCATTTCCTTTTTCCTTTCCTCTCAATGTTTTGCCTAGAAATTTGGGAGTATCATCCACTTACTGTCCTGCATCGTGCCCTTTTACTCCTGGGCTGCAAAGTGAGACTTCCACGCCCAGTAGATGAGGGTTTATCTTTGTGTGCAAATGTGGACATACAATAGCTCAGCTGCATGTGTGCCTGGACATCTGCATATGTTTGGGGAGTGTTGTGTGGGCACCTGTGCACACATGTGATGTGTACATGTGCTGAGGATAGTTAGTATATGGATATGGATGCTTGTGTAAAAGTATGCATTATTACCCTCGCCTATTGGGTGTAATCTAAAGAACAGAAAGCCAAAGTGGATGCCAAAATAATGTGCACCCAAATCATCAAAGTTCAGTCCTTATGGGAAGGCCTTGCAGAGAACGGGAAGGACAGAGGGACGTTGGGTCCCCTGGGGGCTGTCTGTGGACCCTTCATCCTTCTATTCCCTAGAACTTCCTGTGATAAAAGCTCCATCAGCCTGGTCACCAGCTGGGAGTTGGGGGTTGACTCTGATCAGGTCTGGTGTACCCATTGGCCCTTCTCTGAGGCTGGAGAGTCTCTGGGGATGTGTGTGTTGGGGGTGAGTATCCACTACTCCACTCCTTTCCAGAATGCCAGCCAGCTCTGTGCCCTGGTCAGGAAGGGAGAATGCCACCTTAATGATGGGGAGCACAGGAGGTGGGGCAGGCTTGGGACTTGGTGATGAGTCTAGTTGTGAACATGGTGAATCAGAGGTACCTGTGGGACATCCAAGGGGATGTGTTTTGGTGGTTGTATGTGCAGGTCTGGAGCCTGGAGAGGAGGTCTTAGTTGGCTTTGTGGTTTCCGACTCTCTGCCTGATCCCGCCACACCAGCCCATTATTTTCAGCTTGTGTGTCCCTCCCCAGCTTTGGTGGTAGTCAGGCAGTCAGAAACAGAGCAGCTCAGGGCCCATGGTGCAGACCCCCGAAGTAGGCTGAGGCAGCTAGTCCACAGCCGGTGTGGCTCCCAGTAGCTGGTTACAGTGGGGTTGGTGGAGCTGTTGACTTAGGTTTGCTCATAAACAAGGCTCTGGTCCCCGAGCAGGGGTTTCTGAGGTGCCCTCCCCTGTCACTCTGTGGAGTCCCTTCAGGGGTGGAAGTGGGGCTTCCGCTTTGTCTCACTTGAAAGAAGCCATTATGGGAGGTAAATCCCTGTCTCTGGCGTTTGGCCTCAGATTAAGTCTGTCCAGAGACTCATTTGTTGCCTGTGAAAATCCCTTTATTACTTCAAAACAATTTTAAAGCATAATGCATTAAGATTTTTGAAGAAAGAGAAAGAATCATATCCTTACACTAGGAAGCTGGTTATGAAATTCAAATGGATGGGCCAAGGCAATCCTCTTACAGTGCCTCCCTCACATCAGATTGGGAGACGGGGATGAGGCTTGGGCCCACCCCTCACAGCCCTGAGTCTTGAGGCAACACCTGACACTGAGCAAAGTACTGCTCTCCCGAAGGCCATAGCAGGACTGGCCTTTCCTGGGCTGATCTGCACTCGCTTCCCTCCCCCATATGTGCATATACACGTTCACACCAACACACACATGTGCACACTGGTCCCTCCTTGTCTACAGTTATCTCTTTGAATCATCATATTGTTCAGGGAGGGAGCCGGGAAGGCTATTTAATCCCTATTGTTCAAAGGAGAAAATGGAAGCCCAGACAAGTAAAATGACTCTTTCAAGGTCACCCAGGACCAGATCTGAGGTCTTCCAAAGTTAGGACTCTCCCTTTAGAACAGCGGTTCTCAACCTGTGGGTCGCGACCCCTTTGGGGGTCGAATGACCCTTTCACAGGGGTCGCCTAAGACCATCGAAAACAAAAAGATATTTACATTACGATTCATAACAGTAGCAAAATTACAGTTAAAGAGTAGCAATGAAAATAATTTTATGGTTGGGGGTCATCACAACATGAGGAACTGTATTAAGGGGTCGCGGCATTAGGAAGGTTGAGAACCGCTGCTTTAGAACTTCACAGATCTCCAAGCATAGGTCTGAAGCTCCTCCCATATTCTTGACTCCATGAGGAAGGCACCTAGGCCCAGGTGATCCTGAGACACTAGCTCCCCACTCACTGGGTCTGGGAAGCTTCCTGCCCTACCACTCTACCCTGCCTGGGTCTGGGAAGCTTCCTGCCCTACTGCCCTACCCTGCCTAAAGAGACAAAGCAGAAGGCCAAGTTAATGCTGCTGCCCTAATCCTTCCCCATCCCTTTCCTGTGCTGGCCCCTTCAAGCCCCAGGACCAAGCAAGGAGAAAGGCCTGCACAGGAGGAGAAGGTTTCTAAAACTCATAGAACCCCATCCATCCAGGCATTCATCCTTCCACCCACCCAACAAGCTCAGCTATTTGCAGCTACAGCAGAGAGTAAGACAGCCACAATTCTGCCCTCAAGTTGCTTATAAAGACAGAAAGAAAAAAAAGTCATTGCAACTCAGTGTGTTAAGTATTGTGACAGGAAAAGTATAGGGAGCTAGGGGAGCACAGAGATGCCACTTATCCAGCTGGGGAGGAAGACCTCCTGAGCCATGATAGGTGGAAGAGCCAGCCGTGTGTTCCTGGGGAGGAAGGAAGTTGGGCAAATGTGTGACTAGATTTTTTTCTAAATGTTTGGTTGGGGAGCAAAAGGGATTGAAGGGAGCTGGGGCCCAGGACTGCCTCTTGAATGCTCACAGAGTTTCCAGAAAGACTTTGCCTGGTCTCGCCTAGAGCCCGCAGACCCTGATCTCCTGTTCACCCATTGCAATTCCAGCATTGCACTTTCATCAACAGGGGGCCCTTCTCTAAGCACTGTTTAAAATACAATTATCTTTGGCAGGAACATTCCAAAGATGTGTGCCACACCTTATACTAAATGCTTTAGGGATGTCATCACCCTTGGAGGTAATGAAATAGGTACAGATTGCTCTATGGTGCTTGGGTGCAAGCACTGGCACATTTTCTCATTTTTCTAACACAGATTAAATCTGGAGCCTGCCCAGGTTTACCAATGTCGGTAAGAGATCCAATCCCAGTCATTTATAGGGGGCTCTCTCTTCCCCTCCTTTTTATTTTAGAAGAACTTTAGGGGTTATACAACCCAGAGAGCCAGAGAGGCCATCATCCCCAGACATGGCTGCCTTTGCTCCTAAGCTAGGCCCATACAGAGACAGGTCCCTCTGCTGGGACCTGCTCCCAAGGCTTTGGGTGCTCTACCTTCTAGTTGCTCCTCCAGTGGACCCAGAAGCAGCCTCTAAGGCTGACCTGGGGCCTGAGGATGTATCCTATGGACTAGACCACTGGGGTCCTTCTACCTGAGGCTCATAAATTAGCCTAGTGGCCTCAGATCCCCACTGGCCCCCCAAGGTCTTGGTTGTTGGCAGGCCCATCACTGTGCATTCTTGCTGGCCACTGGGAAGGGTCCGGCAGCCTGCTGTCCCTTCATTCTCCTGCCAAAGGCGCTGCCAGCCTCTTGATCGCCTACAGGCTGACCCAGCTCTCTGACAATTCAGAAATTGTGCATTCAGTGGGAAGATTAAGCCTGATTAAGAAATTTGTGCTAACGAACTGTGCTTAATTGGATTTGGGGAAGGACATAAAATGGGCTGCTTGACATTCTAGGGTCCTCGGCAAAGTCCTGGGGCCTCCCTGGCTCCTGCCTGTAAGACTGGCCATAGCCCCAGCCCCTTTAACCCTCAATTCCGCAGCCTTCGGCCTCTCCGCCTAGTAACGGGGGAAGTTATCTGCCTAATCAGACTAATTAGCACTGGGGACACAAAGTCATAATCTACAAAGAATGCAAATGCCAGTTTTACAAAATGAAAACGCCATATGTGCAGTAATTAGCAAACCACGGGCACATTTTATAAATCATATTTATTAGTTTGTAAACAAATCAAGCTCTAAATGAAATGAAAGATGCCATTAACTGTGACTGCAGCAGTAGCAGTGCTGAGCAGGTCTTGAATCGGGTGACTGTGGGTACAGGGTAGGAGCTGACCCAGGGGCCCTGCCTGGGAACCCACCAATCTCTAGCTAATCTTCTCCCAGCCCAGAAGCCTTGGTGTGGGAGGCAGGGGTCTGTGCCTTGGCTAGCCAAGATCCATAGCCCACTTATCCTCCCACCAGAGCCCCCTGGTGGGTGGCTACCTGCCCAGCATCCCATGACTCTGGGCAAGTTACTCAGACCAAGGCTTAAACAAATGATTGTTCCCATTGGGATGACAGATGGCATCCGAGCCCCAACTGAGCACCAGGCCTCTCTTTCCTTAATTTTGGAAGCATGGGTCTCCTTGTCCACTTACACTTCTGGGAAAAACTAAACACCGTGTCCCAGTTGAAGGCACTTCATTCACTGACGAAGCCTGCTGCCCTGCTTCTCATCCTCTGCTGTCCTTGGGGAAAGGGGAGCTTTCCCAGGCTGGTTTTCTCCTGTGCTGCACTAATGTGTTCTCCTGTCAATCCACCTGAGGTCCTGCCTTGCACTCAGCCCTACACTGGGCACTCAAAGTGTTGAAATGGAAATATAAGGGTAAGTCTTAGCTTTTCAAGTGCTCCAGATTATGAGAAGGGCTCCCAATGTGAACTGAGTGGTAGCCATGATTGTGTTCTCTCAGCACATTATCCCAGCTAACTTCTTTGGTGAATTGTTCCCACTTGACTTTGGAAACATCTCTCACTGCCCGATGGCGAGGTTCTCAGCCCATATGTCCGGTATTACCTCTACCACAAAGCAGGTATGTGACCCAAGTCACTGCACTGCACACTCTGGACACAAATTGGGCCCATTATTCTCCTTATCCATATTTTCTGAATAGAGATGGAGGGATTATCAACCTCAGAATGATGTAGTTGGTTCACACTTTGATTATCTGATCTGGTCTATATATGGAGCAATGATAGTAGATTATATAAAGAAAAACCTAAAAGTTCACAGGCAGTTCAAACATACAATTAACACTTCCAAACCAGAAATAAAATAGAAATATAAAATGGCAAATAGAACTGAAGCCATACTTTTGCTGAGTTCTGAGTCAATAGTTTGCATGTCGCTATATTCAAGGGGAAGGAATTGCAAACTACTATTGTAAGACCTGGTTCTGAATAGGAATGGGTGGAACCAGAGAGGGAGAGCGAGGAAAGAGAAGGAGAGTAGAAAAGGGAGGAGGAAGAGAGAGCGGGAGAAAGGAAATTCTCCACTTAAAATGAATCTACAAATAAATATTTCAAGATATGTAAAAATATTTTTTTGCAAAAAAATCAGCAATACATACAAAAATTCACACTGAAATTCATTTGATAGAATAGCTTGATTGAGACTGAAATGAGCATATGATAAAGAGATAAAGGTAAAAGTCTAATTAAAAGAAAACAAAAAATTACAAAATAAGAACAGGCATAAATAACATGAAGATATGAAAAAGAACCAAATAGAACTCTGGGAAAAGAAAGATAAAGCCATTGAAATTAAATGTTCAATAGATGAAATAAACTCCAGGCCTGGGCACAGTTACAGAGAGAACCAAAGAATTAAGGAATCTAGAACTAGAAAAATTCACCCAAAATGTAGCACTAAGAGATAAGAGTTAACTATTGGGTTGTCGGAAAAGTCATGATGCATTTTTGCAACAAAAAACAGAAAAAATACATCATGACTTTTCCAACAACCCAATATTTAGAGAAACATGGAAGTTAGATTGAAGAGCTCAAACATGCTTTTAATAAAAGTTACATAAGAAGAGAATGAAAGAAATAGTAGAGAAGCAATACTTAAAGAGATAATTGTCTAAAATTTTCCAAAATTAAAGAAAGATGTAAGTTTTCAGATTAAAAAATCCACCCAGTGTACTGAGCTGGAAAAATAAAAATAGATTCACATCCAGACACATCATAGTGCAACTTCAGAACATCAAGGATAAAAAGATAATTTTAAAAAGCTACTAGAATGAAGAAACAGATCATGACAAAAATCACATTAGACCAATAGCAGGATCCTTTTCAGTAAGAGATGTCAGAAGAAAATGAAATAGTCTCTTCAAGATGCATAGGAAAAATAGCAATCAACCTAGAATCTTATACCCCACTAATCTATCATTCAAAAGTACAAGCAAATAAAACTCCTTACAGACATGCAAAGAGTAAGCCCCTCACTGAAATAAAGACGTCCCCCCAGTAAGAAGAAAAGTGGACATGAAGGGAAAACAAATGAGAAGCAAAAAGCCATGGAAAACCGCAGGAAATAATAAAAATATGTTTGTAAATTCAATTAAGTGTTGACTATAAAAAAATGATACCCATATTTTGTATAATTAAAAGAGGTTAAGCTAAACCTCTAAATAAAGATCACAAATTGGATGGGCATGTTCAATATAGTGTCACATGAAAGAAAAAGAAAAAAAGTAAATCTCCAGGACCAGAAACAGAGTGTGTATATATTGCTAGGATGGTAAGCAGGAAGTGACACTATAATGTCCTGTGGTGGTGGTGGGGTTTTGTCTCCCAAGTAGGGACAGGAAAGCCTGCCCTTGAATAGTACAGGGCTGTAATTAAGTCCCTTGTATATGGCTGGAGCACTGAAAGGCTGCCATATGTATGAAAATGGAACTAGGAAAACTAAACACACAAGCTCAGGAAGCAACAAGAAAGCATATTGTGTGTCTGGGGCAGAGGATGGGAGAGAAAAAGAGACCATGATGAGTTAAAGCCCTGGGAATGGGCCAGAAGCATGTATAAAGTCCAAATGTACATACACTACCTGTGTGGCACAGGATCCACAAGGTAAGAGAATAAAACGGGTCTAGGGAACTAGCAACAGGAACGCATCATGAAGTTGCTTGGAAGGAATATTTTGACAAGTATGGCACATGAAACTCCAATAGAAGCACAACCCCTGCTAAGGTAAGCTCAATAAAAAGTTACCAACCATAACAGGAAATGAGGCATTATGTGGGAGCATCAGAAGAAAAAAGATGATTTGATTATTCCTGATAGTTCCAGAAAAATGAAGAGCATCCTAGAAGAGAATATGTTTAAGAATTTTCCATAACTGAAGAGAGAGATGAGTCTTCAAATTGATTAAATCCCTTAAATTCTGAGAAGGTCAAATAAAACAAATCCACACTTAGATGCATTGTGGGGAATCTTCAAAACATTAAATAAAAGAAAAGAGCAACTAGAGACAACAGAATACCTAAAAAAAAAAAAAAAAGAACAACAGTTAGGCTGGCAGCAGACTTCTCAACAGCCAAATTGAATCCAGAAGGCAATGGAACAACATCTGCAAAGTACTAAAGAAAAATGACTGGCAATTTATAATTTACTTGGAGTAAAGGCAAAAGAAAAGATCTGAGAAAAAGTCAGGGAGTTCACTATTCATGATTCTCTCTGAACTAACAACTGATGGGTATATCTTAGTAAGAAGAAAGTTGAGACTAAAGGAACGATGAGCAAATAAATTAGAAAACATGTGTGATTAATGTAAATAAGCATTGAGTACAAAAAAATAAAGACTAATCTTTGGAAGGAGTTAAAAACACGGTAGAACTAAAATATAACAATAACAAGAAGATGGGAGCAGAGATTGGAGTTAAAACATTTAAAGATGTTTGTGTTGTACGAGGCAAATAAAGATATTGACTAAATTTAGACTTTTAAAAAAGGTGCAGCATCCAAATCAGTAGAGAGAAGAAAAAAGGTAATAAAAATAACTCAATAAATCTAACTGGAGAGGAGATCCAAGATGGCAGAGTATATAAACAACTGTGCCTGCTTCCTTTTGTGAACAAATTAAAATTACAACTAAACTATGGAACAATCAATCTGGAGAACCATCTGAAGTCTGGCTGAACAGAAGTTTTATCACTAAGGATATAAAGAAGCCATATCAAGACTGGTAGGAGAGGTGGAGACGCAAAGCAGGCTGACCCCAAACCTCCCTGTGGCGACTGAGAACCAGGAAGGATATCTCAACCATGGCGGTTCCTGCAGGAGGGACAAGAGACCCCAGCCCCACACTGACCTCCCCACCCTGAGAACTGATGCCAGGAAGAGGAGCCCCTACAACATCTGACTGTGAAAAACAGTGGGGATTCTGACCATCTGGGTGGGATGAAAAGCTGTGGGAAACCCAGACGTCCTCTTAAACAGCCCACGCACAGACTCTCTCACTCGCAGGCACTCACCTTGGGCTCCGGCGTAGGCTTGGTAACTCAGGGGGTGTCGGAGGCATACAGGGGCAGACTGAGTTCTGTGGTTTTGGAATGAGGGCTGGAGTCCTGTAAGGAGTCCTTTTCCCAGGCAGCCATGCAGCTGGCAGGCTGGTGCCATCTTTCCTATGTTGAGACCTCCCCGCTGCGTTTACGGCCAAATCTGAATCTAATTGACCTGGTGAGCTCTGCTGCTCCACCCTGCTGACTCCCTGAGACCCTGCCCCACCCAACTCGCCCATAACCATGTTTCCCTGAAAATAAGACTGGGTCTTATATTAATTTTTGCTCCAACAATTTACATTTATTCATTTATTCATGTACAAAGATCTACATTTATTCAAACAGTCATGTCTGGCTGACGATCTTAACTGGGGGCTTATGTTTGGGGAAGGGCTTATATTATGAGCATCCTGAAAAATCATGCTAGGGCTTATTTTCTGGTTAGGTCTTATTTTGGGGGAAGGACGGTACCAGAGGCACATTCTCCAAGAGCAGCCAGCTCTGCCCTCATTGCACTCTTTCTGGAAAAACTATTGGAGTCCACAGGACCCAGGAGGGTGGCAGCTGACCTCAGTGTGCTCTGAGACTTTTGCTGAGTGGCTCCAGGCTCAGCACTGGCACCAAACTAGAGTCTACATTAACCTATTGACCACAACTCTTCCCTCCCTAGTGACTCCCTGAGACTCTGCCTTATCCAACTCATGTTCCACAGAAGGCTTTATCAGGGGCTGAAACTTAAGGGAGTCAGCAGGTGGCAGCAGGCCTCAGGGTGTCCTGGCTTTTTGTGGAGCTATCCCAGGCCAAGTACTGGTGGTGGCCATCCTCAGTTTGCAGCATGGCCTCTCCCATGCACCTCGAGGGTTAGCACAGGTAACGAACTACCACGGATCACTTTGTAGTGCCTACCAGATAGTCCCCAGATAGTCACAGGCAGTGGGTGGCCTGCTTGCACAGAGCCATCACAAGAGGGCCCAGAACCAACATACTTGGAGGTTGGCTTCAGACCACAACAGAGCACCACCCAATTATACCCACAAGTGGCACACCCAAAAGGCAGTCCCAACAGGCACCAGAGCCTGCTGGGGCAAACTCCACTAAGTGGGATAAGCCCCCCAAACGCACACACACAGCAGTCTGTAAGCTGTGGATGAGGCAAAACCCCAGAGCCAATCAGCCTGAGGGTCAACCCTACCTACTAATGTGCCAGTAGCAATCAAAGCTAAACTATAACAGGAGGACACACACAACCCACACAAAGGACACTCCTGAAGCACCCAGAGCAGGTGACCAGGGAGACTGTGCCAGGACCATGCAGGGCACCTACTACATGAGGCCACCTGGCTAAGACTGGGAGATAAAGCAGACCTACCTAATACATAGAAACAAACAGAGAGGCAGCCAAAATGAAGAAACAAAGAAATAGGTCTCAAATGAAAGAACAGGAGAAAACTCCAGGAAAAGAACTAAACAAAATGGAGGCAAGTAACTTACCAGAGATAGAGTTCAAAACAATGGTTATAAGGATGCCCAAGGAACTTAGTGAGAACTTCAACAAAGAGAAAGCAAGCATAAAAAGGGACATAGAAATCATTTTTAAAAACAGTCAGAAGTGAAGAATACAATAACTGAAATGAGGAATGAATCACCAGCATTAGAAAGAATCACCAGCAGACTAGATGAAGCAGAGGATCGAATCAGCAATTTGGAAGACAAGGTATCAGAAAGCACCCAATCAGAACTGCAAAAGGAAATAAGAATCTGAAAAAAAACAACGAGGATAGTTTAACAGACCTCTGGGACAACATCTAGTGTAACAATATTTGCATCATAGGGGTACCAGAAGGAGAAGAGAAAAAGCAAGGAATTGAGAACCTATTTGAAGAAATGATTGAAAACTTCCCTAACATAGTGAAGGAAATAGACATACAAGTCCAGGAAGCATAGATAGTCCCAAACAAGATGAACCCAAAGAGGCCCACACCAAGACATATTATATGAGTAATTAGAATGGCAAAGGTTAAAGGCAAAGTGGGAATCCTAAAAGTAGCAAGAGAAAGGCAACTAGTAACTTATAAGGACCTCCCACAAGATTTTCAGCTGATTTCTCAACAGAAACTTTGCAGGCCAGAAGGGATTGGCACAAAATATTCAACATGATGAAAAACAAGGACCTACAACCAAGATTACTTTACCCAGCAAAGCTATTATTTAAAATCTAAGCACAGATGAAGAGCTTCTCAGACAAGAAAAAGTTAAAGGAGTTCATCACCATCAAACCAGTATTACAAGAAATCTTAGAGGGCCTTCTTTAAGATGGAAAAAAAAAAGGTCAAAATTATGAATAATAAAATAGCAATAGCAACATATCCATCAACAATTACTTTCAATGTAAATGGATTAAATGCTACAATCAAAAGACACAGGATGGCTGAATGGATAAGAAAGCAAAACCCTTAAGATGCTGCCTACAAGAGACTCACTTCAGATTGAAAGATACACACAAAGACAGAAAGTAAAGGGATGGAAAAAGATATTTCATGAAAATGGAAACAAACAAAAAACCAAAAAAAGCTGGAATAGCAATACTTATACCAGACAAAAGAAACTTTAAAACAAAGGCTATAACAAGAGACAAAGAAGGATCCAGTAATCCCACTTAGGGTATTTCTCTGAAGAAAACCAAACACTACTTCAAGGGTTCATATACATCTATAGGTTCATTGCAGCATTATTTACAATGTCCAAATTGTGGAAGCAGCCTGAGTGTCGGTCAATGGAAGAATGGATAAAGAGGAGGTGGTACATATATACAATGAAATATTGCTTAGTCATGGATGGGAATGGGTTCTCACCATCACTAGTGGCATGGATGAACCTGGAGGGTGTTGTCCTGAGCAGAGTGCAAGACAGAGAAAGACAGATGCAATGGGATTTCACGTACCATATTTTGCTGTGTATAATACGCTCCCATGTATAATGCGCACCCACGTTTTTGGCCCAAATTTTCAGGGAAAATAACTTTTGTTTTAATTTTTTAATTCAAATTTTTATTTATGTTTAGGTACTTGTTTTTTTGTATTATAAAGGAATTTAGGCATTTATTTATTTATTATTGTACTTTTAACTCATAAGCATAAATAAAATAATTAAAAACATTTACATAGATATGCAATTAGTACTACCCATGTATAATGCGCATCTTTATTTTTTCCTCACAAATTTGGGCAAAAAAGCACACAATATACATGGCAAAATACAGTATATGTGGAATCTAAAGAACAAAATGAACAAACAAAAGAGAAACAAACTCATAGATACAGAGAACATATTGATGGTTGCCAGTTGGGAGGGAGTTGGGAGTGAGTGAAAAGGGGGAAGGGATTAAGAAGTACATATTGGTTGTTACAAAGTAATTATGGGAGTGTTGGGTATAGCATAAAAAATATAGTCAATAATATTGTAATAACTATGTATAGTGTCAGATGGGTACTAGTGTTGGGGTGATAGATGGGAGGGGATTGGGAGGTAGGGTAAAAAAGGGGAAGGGATTAAGAAGTACAAACTGGTAGTTATGAAAGAGTCATGGGGATGTAAAGTAAAGCACAGGGAATATAGTCAATAGTATGGTAACAACCATGTATAGTGCCAGGTGAGTACTAGACTAGTCAGGGGGATCACTTCTTAAATTATATAAATGTCTAACCACTATGCTGTACACCTGAAATTAATATAAAATAATATTGAATGTCAACTGTAATTGAAAAATTTTAAAAGCGGGGAAAAGGTCAAGGGGAATAAGAGGTCCAAATTTCCAGGTATAAAAAAAAAAGTCATGAAAATGTACAGCATAGGGATATAATCAATAATAATGTGATAGTGTGGTACAGTCTCAGGTGTTTGCTGGACTTATCATGGTGATCACTTCTTTAGGGATATAAATGTTGAATAACTATGGTGTACACCTGAAACTAATATAATATTGTATGTTAGCTATATTTTAATAAAAATATTTTTAAAATAAATGAAATACTGGTATAGGGTAGGGCATGGATGAATCTTGAAAACATTAGGTTAACTAAAAGAAGCTAGTCACAAAAGACCACATATTATATGAGTCCACTCATATGAAAGCCTACAATAGGGAAATGTATAGAGACAGAAAGGAGATTAGTGGTTACTTAGGGCTGGAGTCAGGGGGCTAGAGGAGTGCTAAAAGATACAGGGTTTCTTACTGAGGTGATGAAAATGTTCTACAATTGACTGTGGTGATGGTTGCTCTGTGACTATACTAAAATTTATTGAATTATATACTTTAAATGGGTGAATTGTATGGTATGTGAATTATATCTCAATAAAGCTTTTGTTTTAAATCTAACTGAATGCAGGAAAGAAAAAGAAACAAAGAAACATACATGGTAAAAAATTTTAAAGATGGTATAGAAAAGTTTATCAGTAATCGCAATAAAATTAAATGGATTAAACCCACTTATTCTGAGATATTCTCAGATAAAAATTTAAAATTCAGTTATAAGTTGTTTATACAAGACAAAATAACTAAAAACATAATTATGCAGAAAGCTTGATACTAAGGATAGGAAATATATTATATATACTAACCAAAAGAAAGAAGCTATATAATATTAATGGAAAGTGAAAGAGATTTTAAAACAAACAAAAAGAAACCCTTGAGATTTAAAGATGGATGTTTATGATGAGAAGAAAAATTCAATAGAAATCTATATTGATGCTGAACCTGATTGTTATTAATAACATAATCTTAAAATCACAGAATTATGAAAAAAAATTGACAGAGTATACTAAACAAAATTAAATGGCAAAATTTGAAAGAATTGTGGTAGAAACTGACAAACCACAATTGTAATGGGAAATTTTAACATTTCTTTCTCAGAAACTGACAGAACAGGCAAAAAAAATTAGCAAGAACACAGACGGTTGAACATGTATGATTAAACTACAAACCACTGTTTAATGTACATATGTAAAACCCTGTATCCAATAATTAAAGAGGACACTTTATTTTCAAGTACACATGGAACATTAACAAAATTGACTATGTAATACGCCATAAAGGAAGTCTTAACAGACACTAAAATTTTGATATGATTAATGACATATACTATGACTCCAGTGCAATAAAATTAGAAAAGAATAAAAAAAGTTAGGTACAAAAAAACTCACTTTCTTTGTTGTAGTAAACGATATTATATATATAAAAGAGTATAATATGATACATAGAATTTAAAGAAATATAATAAAGTGAACATCTGTGTAACCATCACTCATTTAAAACTCATTTAAAAATATTGTAGTACATTTCCAGAATCTCAGAAAGCTTCTGTATGTCCCTTTGCAGTTGCATTCTCTTCCTTTTCCCCAAAGGTAACCACCATCTGGACTAAAAATTTTTTTTATTGTTTTACTCCTTATGTATGCATCCCTAAAAAATATTGATTAGCTTGTCTGTTTTTGATCTTTATAGTAATCATCATACTGTCTGTACTCTGCCCAGTATCTCACCATGTGCCAGGCAAAGGGAATATAAAGATGAATTCGACGTGGATCCTGCCATCGAAATGATCACATCTGGTTGTGGGAATGGGAATTATGACATGGTATGAAGTAAGCAAGCTATGGGAGCACAGAGAAGGGGTGTCATCATAACCAGACTGGAAAAAAGGCTCAGGTCCTCTGCAGTGCCCTCTCTCTAATCCCCCTCACTACATTTTACCAGGAAGGTACTCGCATGATCCCCAATTTACAGCCAAGGAAACTGAAGCCCAGAGAGTCAAACTGAGTTGCCTGAGGCCCCTAGTTGGTAAATGTGGGATCAAATGGGGACCAAAGTACAGGTCTACTCAGAATCTCGGATACTTCAGCTCTTTCAGCTCTTTCTAGGACTGCTGTCAGGAAATAGGCAGCCTGAAGTGGTAGGGCGATGGGGCTCTTTGGGGAAGATGCTGAGCGCAGATTTTCCTGGGCTGGCGCCAGAAGGGGTAGACCAGAAGCCCAGCTCTACAGGGAGCACACTGACCCCTCCTTCTTTTGCCTGGGATCCTAGGGGCCCACATAGCCTGTTGACAGGCAACAGGCTGATAGCTGTGTGGTAGGGGGAGTTGGGGGAGGGCTGGAGGAGTGGGTAGCTGGGGGTGGGTTAATGCTGCTACCTTATGAAGGACATTTTTCAATTGAGCCAGTAACTGGAGGCCCTGAGAGTGTGTTCTGTCTCAGCAATGCTACAATCGGAGGATATGAACTGGCTGTGAGAAAGCCATCAGGGACTGGCTATTCCCAAACTCTTGGAAGGCACGGAGCTAGATTTAATAAAAGGGGAAAATGGAACATTTTCATTAGCACCAAATTTTCCATTTAATTTGGACTTTTGCAAAATAAGTGGCCTAATTACTGCCATGATTTGAGCTTCTCAATAGGTTTTTCCTCTAAGAAGTTGCAGACTCCACAAGGCTCTATTCTCCAGAGCTTGCCCCCATGCCACGGCCCCTCCTGCTCCTTTCCCAGAAGCAGTAAGGGCTTCTGTGGCCTGAGCAGAGAGGCAGAGCAAGGCACAGGAGGGGAGCACAGACCTGCTGTTTCACCTGAGCTCACACAGAGCTCCTCTGCCCTCAGCTCTGGCAGCCAGTGAGGAAGCCGCCATTCAGGGGCCATGGAGCCTCAGTACCAGCCTGGATTGTGTCTGAGCCCCGACCTGACTCTCATAGTGGGACCTGGGCTGTGGTGAATTCACAGAATCTTCTCGCCAGGGTTCTGGCTGTTGCCTTTGGTGCTGCTCACCCTAGGCCTCTGTTCTTAGCCTGTAAAAATGACTGCAGCCCAATAGTCTCAGGCCACAGCCCACTTATGCTGACCCTGCCAGTGCTGGAGAGGTTGAGGAGGAGGGGCCAGCCTCAGACCTGGGTCTCACAGCTCTGGTCTGGGACCCTCAGGGGCCCTTGGTACCCCTACCCTGTACCAAGCCTGGATGCCTAGAGCAGGAGCCATTTCCTTTATCGCTCTTTCCATCCCACCCCCACTCCCCCCACCAACAGGCCTTTGGCTTTTTCCCTCTGCGCTTGAAGAGAATCAGGGATTAAAGAAACGGAGCAAGAAATTGCCAGAAACTAGCCTAGCAGACCATCAGATAGAGTGATGTAAGGAAGGGACCCTTTTCCTGCAAGAACAACCTGGAATGTCCAGCCTGATGGGGGCCTGAGAGAGACAGTGTGTTCCAGTGGGCAGGGTTTGAGCCCTGGATGTCACAGCGCCAGAGGCCAGGGTACTTCCCCACCATCGCTGATCTAGACCCCAGGTCCTCTTTTCTCCCAGAGAGCCTAGTCCCATGACGGTCTCATTGCTGGGCCTTTGTTCTAGCAGCATAACTCTTCAACTCTTTCCCAGGGAAAGCAAACCCTGCTCTGGCCCTTCTCCAAGGCAAACCCAGCTGCCCCAGCACCTCCAAGGGCTCTGCCCCTAATTTCCAGTGTCCTGGAAATCAGGCCCTGCCTCAGCCTCAGCACCCCAGTTCTGGCTCTTCCTTTCTGATGGAGAGAGAGGCTGACTCAAGCAAGTCCTTTATGGAAGAGCGACTAGAGGCATGTGGGACACACCAAAAAACACAATATAACTGAAATGTTGGTAAAACAAGGTAAGGTATTTTCCTGGAGAGCTGTGGGGTCCCTTCAGACCTATAGCCCTTCCCAATAACCAGAGGAAGATTTTTATTATAGTGGCAATTTCTTAAGTCAGACCCCTAGGAGCCCAGGGAAGACAGAGAAGGGAGTCCCTATTCTCTATGGAGAACATTCTCTGTGGCCCCTATTCTCATGGAGCTTTCAGGCCAGTGGGGAAGAGGTAGGTGATAGCCTCCCTGTTTACAGATGAAGACTGAGACTCAGGCATTGGATGATGTGCCCAGAGACACTTAGCTGGGAAGTGGTAGAGTTGGGATTCGGACTGAATCTCTTAAGTACAGAGCTATGTTTGTTATTACTATAATTTTAAATTCAAAAGCAGCAGAGTGTACAACTCAATGGCTTTCTACATAAGTGTACACCCAATTGTAACCATCACCCACCTGAAGGTCTAGATTTCCAGCATTCCAGAAGGCTCCTTTGTGCCCCCTCCCAGTCAGTGCACTCCCACAAAGGTCACCTCTATACTGTAAGTCTTAGCACTTTTTTGTAAGGGGAAAGGATTGGGTGGTCCAGTGTGGTTCCCCCTTGATGTCTATGACTCAACATTTGCTGGAAAGATGACACAGCTTAGCACCAGACTGGCATGTAGTAGGAAACCCTGGCACTTTAGGGAGTGAAAAGAGTTAATGTCAGGGCAACAGGTATTGACAGAGACTGTCCTAGTGTCTTTCTCTTTCTCTCTCTCTCTCTCTCTCTCTCTCTCTCTCTCTCTCTCTCTCTCTCTCTCTCAAGCCCTCCTGCCTTTCAGCCCACATAGAGAACTCAGAGGCTCTGAGCCAAGGTCTTTGGTGGGAGCTGTGCGGGGTCCTCACCTGTGGCAGGTGGACTTGGCCCACCAACACCTTCTAGGGGTATACCAGCCTCAGGGCTCAGCACAGAGGGCGGGATGGGTGGGGAGCTAAGACTCTCGAGGTCTGCAACAGGCTTCCTTTTTCCCTGGTGGCAGCAACCTTACCTAGCTATGTTGGGTACAGTCTGTACTTTCCTTGAGGGTGGAACTCAGAGAAAGCTGGTGGGGATTCAGTGTCTGTCATCCATAGAATGTCACTGTCAGGATGACCCTGCCCCAAGAGGCCTTCTGGGGCCCCAGAGTCCCCCTGACCCACCACACCCTACCCACCCAGCAACCACTAGCCAGGAAGGGAACACACGGAAGATCCTCTGTGACCCGAGCCTGTTTCTTTGTCTCTGAGCCAGGCCATCCAGTTCAGCATTAAAGCTTCCCGGGAGTGTCCAAAGAGACATAAAAAAGTTTAGAGACTTTTAATTTGCCAGCACGGCCTCTCCCGCTGGCCAGCAGGTTGAACATTTGTGGAGAAGGGCAGCCGCAATAAAGGCTTATTGTTCTTCCTCTGAGCTACCATTCAGTGACTCCTTTCTTAAATGAGACAAAGGGAACCCAAGGCCTACAAGCATCCTCAGGACTGGGGAGCTGGGACCACAATTAGAAGTCATCTCCCACAGCCATCGCAGAGCCAGGCTCTGGGGGTGGGGCCCACCTCTGCCTCCATCTGGACTGCACCCACGGAAGAGGGTGAGTTGGGGGTATTGTTCCCAGGGACTCATTCCGACAGGGACTCAGGGGGACCCCAGAGCACCACGAGGCAGGACTCCAATAGGGAAGGGCCCAGAAGTCCTGACACAGGGGAGCTGCCCTGCCAGAACTGCTGCAGGACATGCAAGAGAAGAGCCTCATTCTCAGAGTCCTCTCCCCCTGCAAAAAACGTGCCAAGATTTGCAAACTAGAGGCTACCTTTGTGGGAGTGTACTGACTGGGAGGGAGCACGAAGGAGCCTTCTAGAATGCCGAAAATCTTCTAGACCTTCAGCTGGCTGATGGTTACATGGGTGGCAGGTGGAGGGTATTCCAGGAAAGGTTTCCAACAGAAAGAGAGGCCATCTCAGGAGGGAGGGAGTTCCTTACCACAGGAGGTGTGTGAGCAGAGGCCAGAAGCCCACCTGCAGGGAGGGTGCCCGGAATGAAGGCTGAGCTCTGGATGAGGATGTCGCTTCTAGTGCCCAAATGCCCAGACTCAGGATCCCCAAGTCGGCCCTCTTGGCCAGGCAGAGAGGTGGAGGAGAGGAAGGTGGTGATCCCTCCAGAGGCAGCCGCCCGGTGCTGTACACACCTGGGAGCCACCCGGTGCTGTATCACATGCCCATGGGGCATGGAGACTGCCATGTGTGGTACCAGGTACTCCCATAGCACCCTTTGCATCATATCCCATAGAAAGCAGTGCTCAGGGGCCCAGAAGGGAACCCAGCCTGCCCTCACCCACCATGAGGCCTGACCCTGTGGGCATCCTGACCGATGGTGATGATGGGAACATCCTTTCTTACTATCCATTGTCCCATCTGGAGGCTCTCTGCTTCACTGTTGAGGATTTAATGGCCGTGGAAACATTGTGCAGAGAGCGAATTTCTTAAATAATGGCATTTCAGACTACGAGGCTGGTAGCAGTGGGGATAGGGGCACCATGTACAGTTGTGTAGGTTGTTCACTGCACAAGGACTAAAGGGGAAAATGAGCCTGGAATCTAGACTTTGCTGTGCTCACCAATGCATGGGCCCTGCATTGCCTGCCCCTGTCTGGAGGAAGGGAAGCCTTTATCTAATGTCAATATACACGGACGGAAGTAATATAAGGGCTAGTGGAGACCTTGAAGGGAGGAGCACATTTTTAGTCAAGATGCAGTCACCTGGTCTATGAGAACTGGCCTGGCCACTGTTCAGCTCTTTCGTCTTCAGGGCACTCTGATCAAGGGTCACATTTCTAAAGCTTTTGTGACAGTCACAGAACCAGTTCTTGTGCATACGTGGGTCCATCTGCCGTATGTGGGGCCTTTCCTGGGATTGGCAGCAAGAACTAGTGCCTGTGACTTTTATGTCTGTACTTGAGGCCTCAGCCCCAGTTACATTGGGAGCTACTAGCCCGGCCCTCCCACCTCCACACGCCTCTCTTCCTTGGGTAATTGGATTGGGGAAAGGGAGTATTATTTACTAGTTGCATGGACCTGTTCCTCTCCGGTCCACCCACCCTCCCTTTTCTCTGCATTGCCAAAGAACAAAGATTGGGGATGAAATAAATTTGATAATAACCAATAAGGACCCCCAGAGAAAATAAAGCAGTTTTTATTAAACTTCTTCCAAGACCTTTTGTGCTGAGCCTCTGCAGGCTCTCTCGGCGCAGCCTTCACAGGCTTGGCTCTGTTCCCATGAGGAGAGTCCCAGTGTGGCCCTCAAGGTCACTCCTGTAAGCACCCCACAATAACTCAGGCCCTTGTCCTTCCCCTGGCTATCCTGAGCCAACTCCTATTTGAAAGACAGCAGAGCCACAGAAAAGACTCTGGCTGTGTACGGCTGGGCTCTGAGGTTTGGGCAGAGTGATCTTCCTTGGCCAGGCCAGGCTCTAGGCCCTAAGGCTGACGGGCTCCTGCTCCAGGGGCGAGAGTCCCGGGCTTGGGGCCCGCTGCCATTCATCCTCGGAGTCGTCTCTCCAGGTTGAGTATGGCACGATTTAATGCTCCCATTCCTCCATTCCTGCTCTGCATGACAAATTGTTTTAATAAACATAAACCGGGTAATAATAAAGTCATAATAAGCCCGCGACTCACCTTATATCACTGCAGTTAAATCCTCCCATAAGCCGGCGCTGGTTACAATGACAATTACGTCCGGGCCAATCCGCAGGCAGGCCTGTGTGCGGACAGATTTAATATCGTTTGTAAATATGATTAGTGGGCTGTCATGTTATTGCAGGCTGCTATTTACATTTCTCTCCGGGGTTATACACTCCGCCAAATCAACATTAAGTAGTGGGCCTCTCTTTCCTCCTTAAATCATACATTCCCTCAGCCTGCGCCAATCCTGCTTAATGAAGAAAGGGAACCCGACGGCAGGCGCTGGGCAGAATGGAGCCTCGTCTCGGCATTTTTCTGAAGACAGATGGACACAGGGAGCCCCGAGAAAGCTCTGCCTGGAAACTCCAGTGGGCGTACGGGGGCCCTGACTGCAGCAGCCCCCTCCCCTCTCACCCGCAGCCCCTGCCCCTCTCCCTGCCTGCTCGCTTATGAAAAATGTTCAAATAATGAATGGTTGTTGTTTACAGAAGTAATTTCATGCTACATTTCCATTATTGCCTGGATTTGTTTAGCTTCGCACACTACCCCATTGCCTACAATGAACTTTTAAGGAAATATTGCTTGCGCTTCCCGCTCTGCCGTTCCACTTCTAATGGAAGCCGCTTGCATTTGAGACATATTGTGACAGTTCATAACGGTGTGCAAATAAGCAGTCTTAAACTGCTGGGGTCAATTAATCATTGTTGCAAAGGCTGATCTGCTCCTGGTGCACCAGAATCCACCCCACTGGGGAGCGGGGTGGGGGTGGGGGAAAGGGCTAAAGAACAGATTTGGAGCGTGTAGGGGACAAGGGAGCGCCAGGAGCCACAGTTGTGTTTTCTAGATCATCCTAAATCACTGGAGACAACAGGTGCATTCCTCTCTCATCTACAAAATAGTTTAGTGTGAGCCCATATGCCAGAGGGTGCAGAATGGAGAGGGTGGAGAGCCGCTTGGAAGATCGGAAGAAAGCAGGAACACTATATGCTTTCTTAAAGACAGCACTGGAGACAGGGTTTCATCTTCTTGAGATGGCCAAGGTCACGTTATGTTTGCAGTGTAATATAATATAATGCACTCTTAGGTGACAGTGGTTTCAGGGCTGTTAGTGCCTGCACAGAATGCCCCAGCACTGTGGTTTCTAAGCCTGGTAGTTGCATGTGTACGGTGTCTATGGCTGTTGGGGTGTCTGTCCATAGCACCCTCACTTCCTCGTGCTATTCCTCGTCTTTGGAGAGCTTGGCAACCGGGACATCAGCTTTGGAGCATGAAGACTAGAAAAACAAACTTCGTGATTTGTGAAAGATAGAATAGACTTTGGCTGAAAGCATGGGAACTTTCCCTAAAGTAAGGTTTGGGATGTGTATTATATTCAGAGCCCTTTATTTTCTTACTGATTCTCAGCTGAGCTGGAGCTAGGAAAGGGCCTGGATGGAGGCTACGAGGAGCTATACGCTTATGAAGAAGCACATTCATGAATTCATTCAACAAATACTGTACATGTCAGGCACCAGCTATAAACTGGGCACTGTTCTGGGCACTGTGGATCACAGAGCCTTCTTCCTTCTCCGAGGAGATGATGTTTGAGATGAGATAAACACCCTCCTCTGCCCTCAGTACATAAATGCACATCCTTACAGAGCCCATATGCACGCACACCTGTGTGAATTCTCTTCTTCATAAATAACTCTTGAATGAAGTAATTTCTCCTCATAATGGCCAATAGTTGCCAAACTTTGTATAACGAATATTTATTATTTTAATAAAAATAGATAAAGATATAGTTCTTTTTCTTTAATGTGAGGAGCAGAGATTTGGGAAAGATTTTCATCCAAAAGGGTTAAAATGATAAAGTGGGTGCTTACATGGCCACACATTCCACTATCCGGAAAATGTGGGTGATGAGTTAGGGTTGAGTGTGCATGTGTGTGTGTGCGTGTGTGTACATGTGTGTGCCTGTGTGCATGTGTGTGTGTGTGTGTGTGTGTGTGTGTGTGTGTGTGTGCGTGTATGTGTATGAAGGCAACACAGAGATGGACGTTGCTAAGGGTGAGGTGGCAGGCCCTGGGTTCCGAGGCAGTGTGAAATGAACCAGGGGTCCTAGAGCCGTGTTCACAGGGCTTGTCGGCCAGTGCAGAGATTAGGGCTGGGACCATGGCCAGAGAACCGTCTCAGTCCCTAGCAGCACTGAGGAAGTGTGAGACATAATGAAAAGGAGTCCCTCAGCACTGAAAGTGGAAAATGGTATTGATTTTCCAGTGCTTGGTTACCCAGGGGAGCTCATCAGGTACAACCTCACAGGTGCGTCTACCACCCTGGAGGGCCCACAGGGTCTGTGGCGCCCCCTGCCTACCTTGCTTCTTTGCTCCATAGAGGCTAGCTCCCCAATCCAGCCTCTACAAACCCCATGAAGTGCCTCACCCTCTATCCCAGGGGTCCATCTCAGGGAGTGGAAGGACAGGGGACGATGAGGCAGAAGAGGCCTGAGAGGGCACAGCTCTGGCGTGTGTGTGAGCAGAGGCCAGACCACTGCCCTAGCTCTGAATCCCTACCCTTGCCAGTCACCATTGCCTTCCACGTAAGCCCCCAGCATTGGAGTCTGTCCCTACAGGAATCCAGAGCCATGAGGAGAAAGAGCAAGCTCCACCCAGGAGCGAGAAACAGGGAATGGAGACAGAAACGACAATGAGTAGCCTGGATACAGGCCAGTGTAGCCCCACAGAGTCTCATGCTCACAGGCAGTGGTTGTCATCTGGGGAGGTGATAGAAGGCAGCTGTTAACAGGGGAGTCAGCCAGGGCTGGCCCGGTATCCTGGCTCCTTCATTTGCTAACTAGGTGAGCACAGGCAAATTATTTAACTTTCTTGAGCCTCAGTAGCACCATCTGTACAATGGGAATAATAGTCATCTCCTCAGGAGTTTATTGTGAGGAGACCAGCAGATAAAAGCAGGTAAAGCACTTACCACTTGGTTGGCTCTAGCAGTGCTCAGATTGTAAACTGAAACAACAACCACCTAGGGGGGAGCTGAGGCCTTATCTGTTCCCTAGCCTGTTTTTGCTTCACAAACAGTACCACCATGCCCTCATTGCCTGAGGCAGACCTGGGAGCCATCCTAGACTCCTCTTGCATTCCATAGCTAATTTGTCACCCAGTCCTGCCCATTCCACTTTCTGAACGACCTTGCATTTCCATTGCCTCCTTCCCAGTGAGGATCCTTGTGGTAGCTCCAGGCTGGCCTCCCCAAATCCGCTCTGGCCCTCTCTACTTCATTCAACACCCTGCGCCTAAAGGAAATGAGGATTCCATCACACTCCGATTGAACGTCTTCAGTAGCCCCTCTTTATCTTGCACTTGCCTGTCATCCCCTCTGATTCCCCCAGGGGACAGTGAGCTCCTCCGTGGCAGAGTCCTTGAATTTTCACCACTCTATCCCCAGTGTCTAGCACAGTGCTTGGAACAAAACGGGCTCACTGAATGACTGTAGAGTGAATACATGGTGTACCAGAGGCCCTCTTCCCCGCCTGGCTCCATCGCTGCTGGTATTTAAAGTCAACACTTTGGACCAGCATCTGACCACAGTGTGTCAGACGCGTGAAGCAGTGGCCTATTGTAGGAAGGGTAGACATTGAGGAAAAGAGTGGCTGGGGCACAGCTGCAGAGGTGATACCAGCAGAGGAAGAAGAAACGGTGCAGGAGAGAGATACTGAAGAGCCTGGAATGTGTACTTTACTTTGTAGGCAGTGAGGAGCCATTGAGGATTTCAGGTGGTGCAAAGACGTGATTTGATTTCTGTCTTAGAAAGAAAGGTGCTCTGGTTTGGGGGAATGTGGAGTGCAGATAGGAAGCACTTCCAGCCATCCAGGTAAGAGTTGAGGTTGGCTGGATCAGGGTGGTGATGGTAGTAAAGAAGGGGAACCATTGTAGATTCAAGAGGCATTAAGGAGGTAAAATGAACAGACCTTGGTGACAGTTGAGTTTGAGGGATGAGAGAAAGAGAGAAGTGAAGCACCTAGCAGTCTGCCAGGCTCCTGGAGAATTTCCAGACAATTGTATGATGGTAATGCCATTTGAGGGGATGCTAAATACAGGAGGAAGAGCAGTTTGGGGCAGGGACAGGGGTGGGAGGAA
>NW_017732184.1:401200-408416 GCF_001890085.2 Hipposideros armiger | reverse complement strand
ATTCAAAGGAGAGAGTCAGATTAACAGGGCTTCTCAGCCAGGCTGCAATTGAACATAATAGGTGCTCAAAAAATATATGCTGAACAAATAAGTAAACAAATGTAGTAAGTGTTATAATGGTTATCACAGAACAAGGCACAGTGAAAGAAAAGAAACATCCTTTACCTCTTCCTAGAGATCAGGAAAGACTTTGCAAGGAGGTGTGACAAGCTGTATGAACTCATAAGAGTTGACTAGAAGCTTACAGGTGGCACTAGGAAAGAGCTTTGTGCAAATGACAGCACAGGCAAATGAGAAGAGGCAAAAAGGAGCAGCAGAGTATAAGTAGATTGGCACAGCTGGGGCACAGCTGGGGTAGAGGGTGTGGGGGCAGGGGGTGGAGGCAGGAGGTGACAAATGAGGCCCAGAGGAAGCCAGCTCTTGTCACAGACAGCCAGTGAGCGAGGGCCTCCTATTGTAGGCAAAGGGGGCTTTTCCAACTAGTCTGGAGGAAATGGCCATGCAGGGGCCTGGTGAAGAGGGGGCATTTGGGTGCAGATCTCTGGGACCTGGTTGTTGAACAGAGGACTGTGGCCTGGATAAGGTGGCCCATGCTCAGAAGGGCCCTGTGCTTAAGGTTTAACGCTCTGTGGTTGCTTCTTGAAATTCTTATAATTTTATCGTTGACTTTGTGTTCTGTATATGAAGCCCAATGGGACCATGGAGCATGTGCAGGGGCTTGGAGCACACACAGTCCTGCTTTCACTACCTCCCTGGGGAGAGTTCTCAGCCTGCTCCATACCCCTGGTGCCCTAGGCGGGTCCCTCTCCCCCTGCTTCCTCCCTCTACTCCAGGCGGGACCAGTCATGGTGGCAGAGGGAGGCCCCCATTCCACAGCCGTCCTCCACCCTGGTGGGGGTCTGGGCATAGACACTGGAAGGCCAGGTGCACTTCCCACAGCCTCTGGAGCAGGGCAAGGTGGCATGTCTCATAATCAAGAGGCTCGTGGGAGGACTCTCGCCCATCCCCTCTGGGGAAACACGTTCCCATCCCAAACATCCCCCTGCCTGGATTACCCGGTGGCAAAGGGCCTTTTCAGCTTGCACAGGGATGACAGATGAGGCACATGGGGTATAAAACAAGGCAGGCCCTTTCCTAACTGTCTCACATTTGTTCTAGCTTCATCTTTGCGGTATGGCCACCATGGGGTGATCAAGAGACAGATATGGCCTTGTTACTTATTGCAGATTTCACAGAGGTCTCTATGGCCCAATTCCTGTGGATTTGTTTGTTCCCGAAGACAGTTGTACCTGCCCATGGTTTAGATTGCTATTTGGACCTTTACCAAGGTGCCTCCAGGAGGACGGCTCTGTTGCTTATCCCTGTGGAAACTTGGGCAAGTTACTTAACCTCTCTGAACCTCAGACTCTTCATCTGTAAAAGGAGGATGGTACTACACCAGCTTCATGGTGCTGTTGTGGGGATTAAATGGCATAAATCCAAAATGTGCTTAGTAGAGGGTTGGACATCGAATGGGCTATTGAACAATAAGAAAAGAACAACAGTAATAACTGACTCTTGTACTTGCTTTGTGCCAGGTGCTGTTCTCAGTGTGTTAACGTGTGCCAACTCACTTAGTTCTCAACTTAACATTGTAAGGTAGGTCCTATTTTATGTCCATTTTACAACTGAGGAAACTGAGGCCCAGAGAAATTTAAGAACCTGTCCCAAATCACACAGCTGGTAAATGGGAGAAGCAGGCTTATGAACCCTGGGAGTCAGGCTCACTGACCAGGGTCTGTATTCATAACCACAGTACTATTCTATTAATACCTTGTTTGTTAAAGTAAGTGTACAAGTTGTTATTTTTCTATTTTTAAAATTATTTTTCCTCATACATATGCACACGCCTCTATGCTTATCAACACACATGCAAACACACACACACATACACACACACACACACACACACACATTTTGTGGGCCTCTTAGCAGAGAATTTACCTCCTGGGGCAGTGGAAAATCCGGCTGCTGGGATAACCCCAGGTCACTTCTGGGGCGCATGGGCCCTGCATGGAAATGAGGACAGGCAGAGCCAGGCTGCTGCATTGCGAGGATGCCCACTCCCCGCCCACTAGGCCAAACAACGGCACAAACAGAAGCCAGGAAACAGAGGAGGGGGCCTGGCTCTCAGCCAAGCCCACTGAAATTATATAGTGGTCCCTGGTATCACATGAATTCAGGCCCATGCTGCCTGGTATCCCACCAGTGAGAACTGGGTTTCCTAGTTCCAGAAGGTGGAACAAGACCACGCCAAACCTTCATTTCTCTGTGGTGTGATTCGGGGCAAAAGGCCTGAGTGTAGACTCCTGCGGAGTAAATAAGAGGAGGTGGGCATGAACCCCTCCCTGTGCCCCCCCTGAGGGCTCCTGCTTCTATAGCTCCAGTGACAGGGAACTCGCCTCTTGGGGCAGCTGTGATATTGTCATTCCTCAGTACAGCACCACAAGCCTTTTGCCTGTAGCTCCTCCCCTCGGGGGCTAATTGCGCCCCTCAAAGCCTCCCAGGGCTGCGATAATCCTGCCACTTGCTCAGGGCTCAACTAGGCTCCTCTCTGAGATTTAGGGGCCAAGCCCCTTCATCACTCCATCTGCTCCAACCACCTCAGCCAGGTCACTCCTGTAACAGCCAGACCTCGGATGGAAGACACGTGGTCCTGAAGACAGTGGTTTGTTGGTGTCAGCAGGAGGCAACTGTTAAATATTCAAGAATTTTGCAAGTCAGTTGTTAAACTGTTGGTAGCTTAAAATCTGCGGTGGTGGAAGTATTTACATCAAGGAAACTGGCAAATGCTACAAATCAGTGCCTGTTTTCCCTTGGAGGCTGGTTTGCTAGCACTGCACAGCCTGGAGCCCGATTCCCATGGGCCAAGTGTTTGGAAAAGTCTAGGAGGATTCCTGGTGCATGTGTGCGTGTGTACGCGCATGTGTGTGCATGTGTGTGTGTGTGTGTGTGTGTGTGTGTGTGTGTACATGTGTGCATGTGTGTGTTTGCTCTTGTGGGCATCTCCATATGCATCTGTAGAAGTATACATGTGCAGGCACGGGGTGTATGTGTGTTTATGTGTGTGTATGAGTGTGCCTCTGTCTGTTTCGGCACAGGGACTGGCAGAGTGGGTCTTCTGACAACCAAAAGTACCCGTGAAGCAAGTGTCCTATTGTAGGGGGAATGTCCCCCAGTGGTCCAGCAAGGGGCTGGGCCTTGTGACCGTGCAGGCTCTCCCACCCAACCCCTGGGGCCTCAGGCCCCCACCTTAGTTGTATAGTAAAGGGCTGGGGCTTCTGTGCACATAAACCCCTCAGCAGCCCCAGAGCCCCTGCAGCTGCTCCAGGAGCCACTTGCTAGCTCAGTTTAAAAACTGTGTTCTGATTCATTTGGTTGTTATTTTTTGTTTTAATACTCACAGAAAACAAAGTTTGGTCCCTTTGGAAAGACTTAAATCTGAAGCAGTTAAATAAAGAAAACTACTAGAGGTTAGTTAAGGTTAAGGTTAGTTAGTTTATACAAAATTATTTTTCATGCAAAATTATGTTCATACCAAATTCAGGGCAGACAAGTGAGAAGGCAGAAGTGGAGGAGCCTGGTTACTACGGCAACTCCACCCTGGAGAGGAGAGAGTCTGTGTGCAACAGGCCGTGGCTCAGTTTACTACCAGGGCTGGGGAGAGCCCAGAACTTAGGTTAGCCAGGCACTTGTGAAAGAAGGTGAGAACTTTTTCTCTCAGTCAACAGAGGTCATCAGGCAGACCTGGATGTCCCCAAAATGGGAGGACTGACAATTACATAGCATTGCCATTTCCCCATGCTAACCATGCACAGGAGGTGCTCAATAAATGTTGTGTTGTTCTTTTATTTGGCGGCTCTTTCTTTCTTCCTTTTCTTTTTCTTTCTTTCTTTCTTTCTTTCTTTCTTTCTTTCTTTCTTTCTTTCTTTCNAAATGTGGTTCTATTTAGAGCTGGGGGAGAACATATAAGGGGGGCCAGTACCCACTTCTTTCATGATCCCCTGCAGCACAGTTTACCTCAGTGAAAGGTCTGCACTGAAAATGACCCCTGAGCAGGTGCTGTGCAAGCGTCTGAGGCAAGAGCCCCAGTGAGGACAAAATCAGAGCTGGCTGCGGTCAGGACGTGGGAAGCCAGCGTGGGGTCGCTGTGCATGGGAGGCAAGGTCAGGGTCAGATGAAGGCAAGGAGGGAGTGAGATCAGGGTGCATAAAATCCCAGTCAGAGCACAGTGAGGTCAGAATCCAGCACTGAGTAAGTGTGGTCAGGGCTGGGTGAGGGTGATGGAACCCCAGAGGGAGCAGGAGGGAGTGTGACTCTGGGATGGCTGTGATGAGAGCTGTCCTGTCCTTTGTCCCATCCCCACCCCCATGTGTGTGCATGCATACACACTTGGGTGGTGTGTGTGCCAAGTGCACACAGCATGAGTGCATGCACATGTATGTGATAAGCCCTTTTGTTAGTGCATGTGTGTGCTCACTTGCAAATGTGGCATGTGTATATTTTGTATAGTGTGTGTGTGTGTGAGTGCGTATATTATGTTTTCTAAAATCACAGAATGGATTGAATATTATAATCAGAAACTAGATACATGGCCCCTCAAAGCTATGACCAAACATCTCATCCCTTTTCCTGATCATTTCTCAAGGCCAAAGAACTTTGGCAGCAATGTGGAGAGACATGCCCTCGGGTCCTTGCTGACTTTAGAAGGACACATTCCCAGTTGTTGGGAATAGGGCAGGAGGCGGTTGGTAAGGAAAAAAACCCTCTGAGTCTGGAATGTTCCATCCTGCAGCTCTAGGACCCTGACAGCTAACCATACTGATCCCAAACTATTCTCCAGCCATGTCAGCCTCAGAGTGAATGCCACTGTCTTGCTGTCTCTAGACCTTATCCCCCAATTACATCCTATGACAGCAGTCACAGTGACCTGACTAAGATGGAATCCAGTCACTTGACTACATGAAACCTTCAGTGGCTCCCCACTGCCTACAGAGTAAAGTGCAAAACCCTTATCACAGCATTCTAGGCCCTTCATGATTGGTCCCTGCTCACCTTTCTCTTAGGCCTCTTCAGTGCTCACCCCATTCTCAGCAAGCCACTACTTCATGCCTTCAAGGCTTTGTGAGCAGATAAGGGTTAAAAGTGTTGGCCTCAAATGCCAGTAGATAATGGAGCTGGTGAGTGGCCTCAGGTAGGCTCACCTTCCCAGCCTCCCCCTCTCTCTCCCTCCCTCCCTCCCTCCCTCCCTTCCTCCCTTCCTTCCTTCCTTCCTTCCCTCTTTCCTTTTTAATTCAACAAATATTTATTAGTTGCTTCTAGGCCCTGAGGATATAAAGAGAAATAGAAGTAGGCAACGACCAGCACAGGTCTCATTCAAAGGAGAGAGTCAGATTAACAGGGCTTCTCAGCCAGGCTGCAATTGAACATAATAGGTGCTCAAAAAATATATGCTGAACAAATAAGTAAACAAATGTAGTAAGTGTTATAATGGTTATCACAGAACAAGGCACAGTGAAAGAAAAGAAACATCCTTTACCTCTTCCTAGAGATCAGGAAAGACTTTGCAAGGAGGTGTGACAAGCTGTATGAACTCATAAGAGTTGACTAGAAGCTTACAGGTGGCACTAGGAAAGAGCTTTGTGCAAATGACAGCACAGGCAAATGAGAAGAGGCAAAAAGGAGCAGCAGAGTATAAGTAGATTGGCACAGCTGGGGCACAGCTGGGGCAGAGGGTGTGGGGGCAGGGGGTGGAGGCAGGAGGTGACAAATGAGGCCCAGAGGAAGCCAGCTCTTGTCACAGACAGCCAGTGAGCGAGGGCCTCCTATTGTAGGCAAAGGGGGCTTTTCCAACTAGTCTGGAGGAAATGGCCATGCAGGGGCCTGGTGAAGAGGGGGCATTTGGGTGCAGATCTCTGGGACCTGGTTGTTGAACAGAGGACTGTGGCCTGGATAAGGTGGCCCATGCTCAGAAGGGCCCTGTGCTTAAGGTTTAACGCTCTGTGGTTGCTTCTTGAAATTCTTATAATTTTATCGTTGACTTTGTGTTCTGTATATGAAGCCCAATGGGACCATGGAGCATGTGCAGGGGCTTGGAGCACACACAGTCCTGCTTTCACTACCTCCCTGGGGAGAGTTCTCAGCCTGCTCCATACCCCTGGTGCCCTAGGCGGGTCCCTCTCCCCCTGCTTCCTCCCTCTACTCCAGGCGGGACCAGTCATGGTGGCAGAGGGAGGCCCCCATTCCACAGCCGTCCTCCACCCTGGTGGGGGTCTGGGCATAGACACTGGAAGGCCAGGTGCACTTCCCACAGCCTCTGGAGCAGGGCAAGGTGGCATGTCTCATAATCAAGAGGCTCGTGGGAGGACTCTCGCCCATCCCCTCTGGGGAAACACGTTCCCATCCCAAACATCCCCCTGCCTGGATTACCCGGTGGCAAAGGGCCTTTTCAGCTTGCACAGGGATGACAGATGAGGCACATGGGGTATAAAACAAGGCAGGCCCTTTCCTAACTGTCTCACATTTGTTCTAGCTTCATCTTTGCGGTATGGCCACCATGGGGTGATCAAGAGACAGATATGGCCTTGTTACTTATTGCAGATTTCACAGAGGTCTCTATGGCCCAATTCCTGTGGATTTGTTTGTTCCCGAAGACAGTTGTACCTGCCCATGGTTTAGATTGCTATTTGGACCTTTACCAAGGTGCCTCCAGGAGGACGGCTCTGTTGCTTATCCCTGTGGAAACTTGGGCAAGTTACTTAACCTCTCTGAACCTCAGACTCTTCATCTGTAAAAGGAGGATGGTACTACACCAGCTTCATGGTGCTGTTGTGGGGATTAAATGGCATAAGTCCAAAATGTGCTTAGTAGAGGGTTGGACATCGAATGGGCTATTGAACAATAAGAAAAGAACAACAGTAATAACTGACTCTTGTACTTGCTTTGTGCCAGGTGCTGTTCTCAGTGTGTTAACGTGTGCCAACTCACTTAGTTCTCAACTTAACATTGTAAGGTAGGTCCTATTTTATGTCCATTTTACAACTGAGGAAACTGAGGCCCAGAGAAATTTAAGAACCTGTCCCAAATCACACAGCTGGTAAATGGGAGAAGCAGGCTTATGAACCCTGGGAGTCAGGCTCACTGACCAGGGTCTGTATTCATAACCACAGTACTATTC
>NW_017732184.1:348809-398500 GCF_001890085.2 Hipposideros armiger | reverse complement strand
CCTTCCTTCCTTCTCTCTCTTTCTCTCCCTCCTTCCCTCCCTTCCTCTCTTTTTTTTTCTAGTTGAAAACTGGAGATGTCTGCATATATTGGGTCCCCTAGCTGCTGGTTGGAGCCCAGGATGTAAAGAGAATAATTCAGGCCATCTTCCCTGAAGATCTGAGAGGGAAGGACTTTGTTGCCTTGTCCCTAAAGGAAAGAAACCAGGTAAGACCTCTATCTGCAGGGGTGACTAAGAGGGTAGAGACCTTGGCTCAGGACCCACCCAGTCTATAGTCCTAACTGAGCCCCCTCCTTCTGGGAAACTCTGAGAAGTAGATTGTAAACTTTCTGAGAAAGATTGGGGCCACAGCTGACCACTGGCTGGACCAGCTCTCCTGGCCACAGCAGCTGTTCTCAGAAGCACCTGGAGGAACTTGGCTCTGCTCCAATTCCCTGACCACCCGGGGCACAGCAGCTACATTCAGCTGACTGTACCCACTGAGGCCCCTCCGGGAGAAGCATCCAGGAACCACAAACAGAGGCTCAGCCTCCTGGTGCCTGGGTGGCTGCCCTCTGGTGGAATTCTAGGGGTTCCCCCTCCCCCGGGGATGAGTCAGGATATGGGAGGAGTGGAGATAGGGTAGTGGTAAATTAAGACATGTAACCCAAGCTATGTTGTTATCTGCTTTGTGTAATAGGTTTGTTTGTACAAAAGATTTTGTTTGAAGAAAGGGTTTAGCTACTTTTTAAAAATTGCAAATCAATGGTCTAGCAGCAAGTTTCATTGGGTGGTTGGTTAATAACTTTTAGGGAATTCCACATGGGGGTGGTGCATGTATTTTGCAAAAGACTCTCGGGGGATTCTGACTTGCCCTCTGAGACCCAGTAGCTAATGGGTCAGAGAAGGCTGAGCTGGGCAGGCCCCACCAACAGGGCAGATCATGTCCTTTCTGTGCCCCTACGCCATTCTCCTCTGACTGGACATGGGCCCAGAGGCCAGCCTGCCAGTCCTCTGTTCACATGGGATGCTGTCTGGGCAGCCTGGGCCAGGCCTTCCTATGATTATACCTCAGTGTGTCCTACTGAGGACAGGTGATTGGACCAGTCCCCACCCCAGCCTCATTGCCCTCAGATGTGTCCCTCAGAGGCTGAAGGAGATAAATCTCCTTCACCTGGGCCACAGAGACCCCTTTGACGGGACAGGGGAAGGGAGGGCCTCTGGAAAGGGTAACATAGGCCTTGGGATTCCCAGCTTTCCCACTTCCCCTCTCAGTGCTCTGGGAGTTGAGAGTTAAGGGAAGGGGATTCCTGAAAGAAAGGAAGGAAGTGGGGGGCTGCCCTGGATGAGGCTGTGCCTAAGGTTGGTCTGAGGCCTGGACTTGGGATGCTGAGAGGCCGGGGGTAGGACTAGACAAGAAGCCCTGGTCCCAAGCCCTGTCCTACCCTTCCAGGGCCTGAGGCTTTACCTGTCCCCTCCCCACCCGTAGACGCTTCTCCCAGGCACCTTCCAGGTTCTCCTGCCTGGCTGTCCCAGTCTGGGACCGTGGGCTTCTCCCCCTACAGCCTCTGTCTTCTTTGCAGACCCAGCTGGCACAAAGGTTGGCACAGGGAACCTTCCCTGTTCTCCATCTATTTCTGTGCAGGTCTGTGCACCTGTTCAGGTGAGCCTGTGCCAGAAGCCTGGGTCCTCTAGAGGGCAGCAGAGAGAGCACAGGCTGAACAGCCAAAGAGCCCTGTCTTAGACACATTTCTGTCCCGGAATTGCTGGATGCCTTGGGACGATCCATTGACTTCTCTGAGCCTCCATTTTTACATTTGCTTTTTGGGGAGATGATTCACAGGCCCCTCCCTGTTGGACACACAGCTGTGGCTGAGCTGCTGCAGAGACCTTGCAGAGGAGGTGGAGAAGTGAGTGTTCAGGCTGCTGGGAAGGTGTGTAGGAGGCTAGGCGGTGGGGTGGCCCCAGCAGGTGTGCATGCTGCGGGCAAGGGGCTGCCACAGCTTAGTACCCACTGCCCCCAGGACAGCAGACCAGCAGATACAGACAGGCCAGAAAAGCATGTGGTGGAGCAGGGAGGCCGGGGACCCAGCTCTGGGCAATGGGGCCTAAGAACCGGAGAGCACTGTGTGCCTCTGTGCCCTGGGGCCTCCTGTGCCCACAAATCACCTCTCCCTCTGCCGCAATCTGCCTGGGTTTTCCCAGCTCTGTCTGATTTTAGGATGAATATATTTGGGATTTCTCTTTATGAAGAAATATAACACCAGCGCACCCGGGCCAGGAGGCCCCTAGCCCACCCAAATGCCCAGCACCCTTCCCTAAGGAGGGCTGGAGTTTGGGCTTGTGGGACGTGGCTGCCCTGCCCAGGAGGGCTGGGAAGTCAAGGAGGCTGGTGATGCCTGCGCCCAGTTCTGGCCTCCGCCGAGCTGCACTGGGAGGCCCAGAGGGGTTTATTTGGATTTTTTAATTATCATTTTTACTTTTTTTCTCCTCATGAAAAAGTTTTAATATACACAGTAAATTAAGCCCAGAAAAAAGGGAGGGGGGCACATTTCATCTTTAATCTATTTACTTCTGAATATTTAACATACAATTCTGGCACCAATCACCAAATTTAACTGGAAAATTACTCACTAATCTGTTTGCTTATTTGGAATAATTGGGTCGGCTGCCAGCACAAGGATTTCCCCCCCTGTTTAATATCTCAGTTAGTAGTCCAATTTCAGCTTGGCGGCATAATTACTCTGACAGAGCTGTAGCCACGGGGCCTGTGAGTGGGGCTGCTTTTAAACCGTAAATTATGAAGGATTAGCATTTATGAATTTTAAATCAGGGCTGGGGTAGGAGACACTAAAGCTGCTTAACGCTGGGGAACAGCAGCCTCCACTCAGCAGCAGAAGCCGTAACCCTTCCGCTCCCACGATGGGCCACAGGATGTGGGAGCCGAGGATGCTGGGAGTGGTAACCCAGGTGTGGGGACACCAAAAACATGGGGTCAGGTGAAGCTGAAGCAATGATGGAGTCCCTGGGAGTTAGAGACCATGGGGGTGATGTGGTGCAAGGGTCTTCAGCCTCCTTTTGGTCCATGGGGTGCAGTCTCCCTCTGGTTAGCAAAGTTCAACTCCCCATTGTCCCAGACGAAGCTTGGAGCGATGCTCTAGGAGCTGAGGAGATCAATCCCTGCAGTCCCTTGCCTTCGCCCAGGCTGGCATCCTCACATAGGAAGGTCGCTACTTCTCCTAAGAAGCCTCAGCTGGCCTTGAGCCAGGCTGACCCAGAGCTTTCTGGCTCTAAGTGTGACTTCCGGGTGTGCCCAGCTTTAGTGAGCTGCAGAACCATCAGCACCCTCCCAGGTACATCACTGTGAGTTCCCGCCTTCTTTCCCACCCTTCTTTTATCCCCACCCACCCCTTTCTGGCGCTTGGTTGCCATGGACCTGGGTTTGAAACCCAGCTATGCTTCTTATGAGCTGTGTGATTGTGGATAAGTTACTTAATCTCTCTGAATCTTTATCTTATTCATCAATTAAATGAAGACAATAATTCCTACCTGCGGGGCTGTCAGGGGACTTTCATCAGACACTGTGGGTAAAGTGCCTGGCAGGTGGCAGGTGTTTATCAGGCCAGCTCCTAGCTCTTTGGGAATTTCCCCAAACCCGAGTCAACGCCCTGCATCCACAGCCCTCTCTCTGTGCCTCAGCCCTCACAGTGCAGGGGAACCTTAGCCTCTGGCCCCTCAGCCTGGCCTCATGGTCAATGCCAAGGTCGGATCTCAGCCCTCTGCAGGACTCCAGGCACTAGTGGCCGCTACAGCACTGACTCTGAAGCCAGGTTAGCTGGGTTTGAACTCTTACTGTGTCATTCACTAGCCGGGTGACCTTCAGCAAGTTATTTAGCCTCTCTATGCCTCAAGTTTCCTAGTCTGCAAAATGGCAATAGTAACTATAGTATCTCATTGCGCTGGTAAGGGTTAGTGATTTAATGTACAGCATTCAGAATTACACCTGGCACACAGCGAGCATTAGTGGCGCTAGTTATTATTTAGTCCCCATATGAGAAATATGGGACTGCGGCACTCTGTGGGACGATCCCATTCTGAGTCTCTAGGTTGACTACCCTTGGGGTTGAGGGATCTCCAGGTTACCCACAAAAACAGGAGGAAAAGGGGCAGGATCTTAGTGGCCAGGACAAGGCCACCAGGAACCTCATTGAGGACCAGTCTGGAACAAATCATTCTGTTTGGGATCAAGCAGCACTTACAGTGGCTAGACCTTTACCCATCCCATTTGCCGGCTATGGGGCCTTCCCATGGCAGGGTTTCCTGGGGTCTGATGGGGCAGATCCCCAGGGTCCAGGCCAGCTGGAGGGGCAGGAGAGAGAGAAGAACTAGGCCTTCAGGACTACCTACCACTCTAGGCCCAGCCCTTCCCACTGCCCCACCCAGCCTCGACGACACTGTCTGTCCTAGACACAGAGTGACAAGCTGCCAATGCCCTCATGTGGGTCCTCTGGCAATTCACTTCCCACTCTGGACCTTAGTTTGCACATCTAGAAGAACAGGAGAATTCTTGCCCACCTTGGGGGTCTATGATTCAAGTTCATGGCCTGTTATCTCAGCAGAATGGACACAGCATATCATTTACCTATTCTCTGCAGAGAAGGTCCCACAGTCCATCCACAGGTCCAGACTGAGTGAAGTTTGGCATCATGTTACATACTGAATGGATTTGGCTGCCCAACACCATCCATGGCCTTAAGCTTAATGAACAAGGCTGCAACCTCAGCTCCCAGGCATGGGCTGGCAGTGGGAGCCCTGGGGAAACGTAGGTGGCAGCCCACCAGGGGTGGGCAGGCCCCTGCCCTTTTAAAAAATGGCCTGCATGATCATTTTGCTTCAGCAAATTAATCCTTAATCACCCCCCCTTTTACTTCCACATACCCTTCACCATCGCCCCCAGACCCCTAGCTGGCCTTAAGGACCATGATATAGGGATGAGCAAACGGGGAAGGAAACTGCTACCGTGGCTACCATTTGTGCATGTCCAGACCAAAGAAAGGCTGTGTTCCCAGGAGCCCCACAAGATTTCTGGTGCGGCTGGTCTGCGACCACGCTGGGATGCTTGATGGATGGGAAGTGCCTGGTTTGTCGAGTCCTTGCTGAGCTTTGTGATAACTCATTATATTTCTTTCTTTACAAATTGCCGCATTAGCACTCCCAAATTGAACAGAATCATAAAGCCAGGAGCGTCCCAGCCTGGGCCGTGAATTACCTGTGATGCAAAGGCCTGCATTTTGGGGAGGAAGCTGGGGACAGCTAGCCGGAGCGGGTCCTACATTCTGCAAGAAAAGTGGGTTTGCTTTCTTTAAACTTAAGAGAATAAAAGCGTTCTAACCAAGTCCTGCTGGATTTAAATAGCAAGATCTGTCTCGCTGCTCATTGGCTTTCAAGCTGGGGGCTCTGATCCCTGTTTGAGGGGTTAAACTCTAACCCCATTAAGCCATTTATGGAAAGCTGACCACCAGGGAGGGAGGCGGCCCCTCTTCCTGCAGTCTCCCTAAACCCCACAGATTCTGAAATTGGTTGTCACTCTCAGTCAGAGGATTCTAAACAAGTAGGCGCTAATCCCCTCTGTTAAGGAGATACTTATTTTGTCTGAAAAACTTCAAAGAGCCCATGACAGACACTCAAAATCAAAATTAGCATTCCAATGAGGATTTAAAAAATAATAATTCTTACAGTTTTGCAGAGGAGAGGAGGAGAGAGGAAGTGACTGGCCAGGAGGCTGAGGGAGGGGGTGGGGGCCAGTGCCTGCCTTTCATCTGCCCACTCTGAGGCTCTTTGGGGATCTGACCCTGCTGGCTGAGATGCTGCACTCCCTCCACAAAGGGGTAAAGGCTGGGCCCGAGCCTGGGCCCTCCAGGGTGGACAGGAAGTGGCAGCTGCCCCCAAGTATTGTGCAGATAAGAAGTCCAAGGCTTCGAGAAGGAAGTGGTATCCAGGACCATCAGCTGGAGCCAGCCCAGGGGATTGGACCCAGGGTGGGCCTCAGGTCTGCCTGCCTGAGGGTCACAGTGGTGCTCTCTGCTCACAGGGCTTATAGAAGTGCACAGACAGGTACCCTGGGGGAGCTCAGTGGCAGAGTGTGGAGTTTGGCCAACACAGCTGCCCACATCATGGTTGCTTCTGGGAGCCACTGTAGGGTTCTAACACATCCCTGGAGTCCCAGAAGCCTCTCTTCTGGAACCCAGTGAGCTACTCCCATTCCCAGGCCGGGCCTCTCCCTTTGCTGCACTAATTCCTGCGGCCCAGCCTTACCCTGGCCTGCCCCAGCCCACAACCCAGCCCACCCCAGGAGGCCCCTCTAGTGTCTCTCACCAGAGTCACTCTGGCATTTTCATCTCTCAAAGGACCCTTCTGTTCCAGATTCCACATTCCCAGGCCAGGAGGAGCACCCCGTCTCCAGACAGGGTGCTCCTCGTCTCCAGACAGGGTGCTCCTCGTCTCCAGACAGGGTGCTCCTCTCTCCCAAGCTCTACAGCCCCTTCCTTTCTGACGTCCCTCAGGTGCCCACAGGGCCTCCTGACCCCCTTGGCTCCTGAACCAAATCCCCCACTTGCTCCACTTATTCAGGCTGCCTAGAAAGCCAGGGGCAAGACCTATGCCTCCTGTTCCCCTGGGCCAGGCTGCCCAGAGCCTACTTGGTGTCACAACTCAAAAATGGCTAGTGAGGAGTCATGGAAGTTCCTCGGACCTACAGCCTCTGTCCCCTACACCCACAACACACACTGCTTTTCTGCATCACCCCCAAGCCCTGTCCATTGCTTTCATATGTCCAGCCCTCACTATCCCTCTGCCCTATTCCAAGGCTGACCCAGAACCAGATCCTGTCCACTCACTCACATTCTCCTTTGCTGTGCAGACCTTCTCCGTGCCCAGCCCTGTGCTGGGCCCTGGATCACAGGGGCCAGGCCTGCTTTGGGGATGCTTCCAGCCAAGTGGAGTCACAGGTGGGGGTGCTGGTCCATCACAGCTTAGAGGCTGTGAGCGTTGGACAGAGGGATCAGAGAACTCCATCCGGGTCCTCTCTGAGTTGGTGCCAGTGAGCTTCAGTAGGAAGTCACTAGGTGGGAAAAAGAACAAAGGGCCTTCCAGTATAGAGAGCAACGTGCAAATGCAGGGAGGCCAGAAAAGCCTGGAAACTAGGGAGAACCCCAGTGCCCCTTCCAAACCCCTAGCCTGGGTCCCCAGGCCCCTTATGAAAACCAAGTGGTCCAGGTTACCTGTACTGGTAACTGTACTGGATAGATAGCACATGAACTTCAGAGAGGGAAAGAAGGAAGTGCCCATAGGATCCCTCCTCTGCTCACCAGTGACACCCCAGGCCACCAATGAGAGAGACCCTCTGAAAGCATTACCTCATCCAGGAAAATGGTCATTGGTTCCTGGTACTAGAAAAGCCTGAAGATTTCCAAAAGGCCCAGCTTTTGGCATTAACCCTTCCATTGTTTATAAGCCACCCAGTCGTGGTATTCTATTACAGCAGCCCAAACGGGCTCAGACAGACTTGCTCAGGGTTAAAGGCAAACCAGATTTTGACTCCAGCTTCTGGCTTGTCCATGGCCCTGCTGGACCCTGAGGGGTCCAGGGCTCTGAGGAGGACAACCCTCGGCTGGGGCTAGGGGATGGCGTCACGTGCTGGGTCTGCTGATAAATTCCCCAGACATTACCTTGGGCAGGTCAGGAACAACAATGAACTGGGGCCCACACTGGCCCTGCCCCCTCGCCCTGCCCACTGTGGGAGGAGGTCAAATGAAGACACACCAGAATGGCGGGCATTTCTGGCACCCACTCTCTGCCAGGCATTGTGCTGTGCATGGGAGGCAGTCCTCATCTTGAGGAGTCTGCAGTCAGGGGTGAGACAATAGCAGCACAATATGATAAGGTCTACAATGGGGAAAGCATAGGGCACTGTGGGGGTGCTGAGATCAGGGTGTTCATCTATCATGGGGAGACGGGAAAGGGGAAACTTGAGCTGGGTCTGGGAAGAGGGGCAGAAAATCTGCTCAGAGACCTCTTTCTGCAGCTGGGACCCACCCAGCTTCCTAAAACCCTAGGATCCCAGCTATCCCTGAAGGGTGAACAGCCCAAATGAGGCGAGCCCACTTAGGTAGCACAAAATGGGTAGCCAAGCCCTGCCCACTGTCCTGCTAGACAGGAAACGTCCAGCCTTAGAGGTGGCTGGTGCTGTGTCCTTCTCAACAGAGCCCTAACAAGACTGGTCTTGGCCCTTCCCGTTTTCCTTCAGGCATTCCAGACTACTTTGGGATGAACTGAATCTGCCCGTGGGCCAAGCTTGGGCAAGAGAGGTGGCCTGAGTCCTGCCTGCCAAAAGCTGGGGAAGCCACAGCCTGAAGTAGGAGCCAGCCTGCCTCCCGAGCCAGGGTTTGGTGGCAGTCTGTGGGGCCTGGGAGGCCTGAGGGCCGTGGGGCCTGCGCTCTGCAGGCAGGGCCTAACGCCTCTTGCCCCCGCCCGGCCACATAGCCCTGATGCCAGTAATGAGCATCGCCTGTATCACTGTGGCTCAGAGGAGGCCTCCTGGCAGCCCGGCCTTGTTCTCATTGTCGCGCTCCAGACCAAATGCACCAGGCCCAGGCCTCAATCACGATCAATGGGCCGAGGATGTGCTGACGCGGCACTTTCATCTTTTCTCAGGGCCTGTGTTTGAACTTCTCCAAGCAAGCGGCCTTCCCAAACGGGCTTGTCTTCTAAGAAGGCGGCCAATCTCCTTTCCCTGGCTTCCTAAGCAGGCTGATCCTGAGAGTTATTGAGGCACAAAAAAGGAGATGTTCAAAGGCAAATCTAAATTACCGTCCTCTTCAAACTGGGGAAAAGTCTTATTAAGTCGCCTGCATGTGAATCCCGGCCTATTTCTGTCTGCAGACCTTTCTTCCTTTGTGCCACATAAATGGACACATCTTATTGATTTTCTTTCAACCTGGATCACCTCCATAGCTGTGAATATAGGCGGGCAAATCCCGCTCCTACCTTCCCAGCGAAGCAGAAGAGGAATGGGGGGTGGCAGCTGGAGAGGCCCAGCATGATAGCATAACGGGGGCTGCTGCACCCTTCTCACCAACCCCTGTGTGCCTTCCCCCAGGACTCAGGAGAGCTGCCTGACAGCCTGCACTTTCTTCAGAGAAGCTGCGGGAGGCAGCACGCGTCTACAAGGGAGGCTTTGGGACTGTGGAGCTGGCACATGGGGCCTCGCCAGCCCTTCCTCAGGTGGGAGGACAGCTCCAGTGACCCTCGAACTCACCTACCTCTGCCCTCAGCCTGTTCTCTCGTTTTCTGTGCCTCCTATTGCGCGTCCTCTGTGACTCCCCCACACTGAAGCCCTTGCCACTTTGCCTACTCTATTCCAGCCCCGACCTCCTTACTGGACAGGCCGTACACCCCCTCCCACACCCCCTACCTCAGGGCCTTAGCAGTGCTCTTTCCACACCTGAAAAGCTCTTGCCCAGGCATCCTCAAGGTTTGTTCCCTCACCTCCTTCAGGTCTCTGCTCAAATGTCAACTTTTCGGTGAAACTGTCTTGGACCACCCCATTTAAAATTGCACCCATCCCCTGTACTCCCCAGCCCTATCCCCCACTTAAGTTTTCTGCATAGCAGAAAATTATCACACCTGATATACTCTACATTGTACTTGCTTGTGTTGGTTGTTTTCCCCTCCCCCCACTAAAATCTAAACTCCATGTCAGCAAAGATGTTTGCCCCTTTGGGTCACTACAGTGTCACCAGTACCTCGAATAGTGTTCAGTATATAGATATGCTCAATAAGTAGCTCATTGCAGCCATGCAGAGGTTCAGCCAGCGCCAGCATCCGCTTTCTGTGAACCAGTCCCCGGCTTCCAGGGGGCACTACACAGAATGCCCTGGACTGGATCCTCACTTAGTCATCATCTCACTCAAAGTTACCTCAGGCTCCCAGGAAAAGACCTTTCCCCAGGCCTGCACACTGCCTGGTCTGGCTTTGGCCTCAGGAGAGATGGCTTCTAAGCCCACGACCATGTCTCAGAGCCTATCAGTCTCCTTCTACTAGGGCAGGCCCCTGTGTGAAGGCATTTCACCCCATCAGATGCAGCTGGCCAGGAGAGGGCCACAGAAATGCTCTGGGCCCTCAGCTGCCCTCCACAAACCACTCCCAGAGGATGGAGCCTCCTGTACGAACTCCAGGGCTGCTGCCCACCTCCCTCACTACACTCCTAGGCTGGGGGAGTGGGTACTTGTGTCCCCCCACTCCAAATTCACATGTAGAAACTCTAATTCCCAAGGCGATGGTATTAGGAGGGATGGCCTTTGGGAGGCGATTATAGAAGAGGCCCCACGGAGCTCCCTAGGCCCTTTCACCATATGAGGACACAGCAAGCAGCTGGCAGTCTGCAGCATGAAAGGGGGCCTTCCCCAGAACCCAGCCATGCTGGCACACTTAGATGGCGCAGACTTACAGGCTCCAGAACTACGAGAAATAAAGAGCTACCAGTCTGTGGTATTTTGTTACAGCAGCCCAAATGGGTGAAGACACTACAACCACCCTGGTTGGCCAAGGGGAACCCTGGGGCTAGCCCTGGCTTTCCCAGTTACTCTCTGTGTGTCCTTGAGGGACCCTCTTTCCATCTTCTGACCTCAGTTTCCCCATCTGCAACATGGAAGGAGTGACACAGAGAACCTCAGGACACCTTTGTAGGCCTAACAGACAGAGCCCCTCTGGCCTATTCTGGAGAAAATCAGAACCACCAGCTGGCGGTGCTGGGGTTGCAGGCAGGCCAGTTAGGCTGACTTTCACATGTCAGTTCTCATTTGGGGCTGCACTGCGCTGGGAGGGTGGGTTAGAACCTGGGGCAGGATGGAGCCTTGGAGCCAGACCCTGCAGGTCAGAGGGCAATAGTAAGGGAAACATCCCCAAGTCCTCACTTCATTCCCCCTTGGTTTTGGGCCCCAAGTTATGCTAGGTGACCAGACTGTGAGAATCTAAAGGCCACCAAACCCAACCTCAGATCTCAAGGGGATTTTATACTGATCGGTTCTTCATGGTAGGTGTTGGGGTGAGGGGTGACGGCCAGTGGGTGGCTGACTCAGGGCCCATGACCCTGTGATTGCACGAACCTGTGATCTTTCCTTCTCCCAGCTCGAATATGCTGAACAGAAACCTGGTCACCCATTCAGCCCCAAGTCTGGCCCTTTCATTGACCCTGACCTTGGCACCAGGCCCAGCCAGACCTCCTACCCCAATGGCCATGAAATCCTTCAGGCTGTCAGCCTCCTCGCTGAGCTGCAGAGAGCATGGCTGCCTCCCTGCATCCATCTCTACCAGATTTCATCTTGAGGCCATGCAGGTGGCAGCTTCAATGACAGTGACACAACCCTCCATGCTCTGGGAGGCCTGTTTCTCTCCCTTAGTCTATAGACTCTTCCAGTTTGGCCAATCAGTGACCTCTTGCCTGTCTGGTCTGCCTATGCTGTGCCTACTGAATATAGCCCTTTCTCTCCTCTCCACTCTCACCTTGACTAAGGTGTTCTCTTGCTAGGGTCTTTGCAACCACTTCCTCACTGGCCTCCTCACTGACCCTGACCCTAAACCTTGGGCTGCCTTGGGCTGGGAGGATGGGTTCTAGCACACAGTCACCAATGATCTTTCGAAAAAAATCTGGTCCTGTACCTCTCTTAGAAAGCTTCCATTGCCCCAGCGCCCGAACTAGGGTATTAAATTGATGAAGAAACTTGCTGTCGGGGTTGTACAAGTGCGGGCTCAGCCTTCAAAAGCAGTGCCTCCTTAAATCTTGTGTCCTAGGGGCCCTGCTGGACTCACCCTAATCCCGGCCCTTCATTACCCTTATATCCAGATAAACCCCAGATCCCTTCACTTGGCTCAAGGCACCACTGCATCCCAGTTGCGGCCCTTTTCCTGCCCCACCGAACCCCACATGCCCCCGCACCCCACATCAATGTCATTCCCCTTAGTCACTCCCACTTCTGGGTTTCTGCACATTCCTAAGGCACCTTCTCCCCTCCGAAGCCTGTCTTCCCAGGCTTCACTTGGCTGTCCCCTTCTCTGGGTCAGCCTTCTTTGACCAGGGTGGCTAAGGAGTCTCCTCTGCTCCAGGGCCCCCAGAGCTGGCCCTCACACAGCACTAACCACATTGCACTACACTGGTCCATTTATGTGGCCCCCTTTCTCAGTGGGCTGAGTCGTCGTTGAGGGCCAGAAGTATGTCCGGCCCGGAGTAAGCTCTCAGTAGGTGTTTGTTGAATGAATGGCTGGATGAATGAACAAAACCCCACAAGTAGGCAGGCCCATAAAGGAATGGGCTGTTAGCCCCAGCACCAGCACACTGGTCCCTTCAAGAAACCCCATGCATCTGCCAGCTGGAGAGGAGCAGACAGATGGAAGCAAGTGAGGCCTAGGAATTCTTTGGGGGAAAGAAGCTCATTTCCAAACGGGAGGCATATAGACTATGGGAAGACAAAAAAAATTTCTCAAAATTAAACCAAAGGAGGGGTTTGGGGAGAAGGGGGCTCCCAGGGATTTATTAATGCACGCCTCCGAGTGATTCTTCCTCCTGCAATCCAGGCACTGGGTTAGCACTGCCTTCCAAATTATATTTAATTGGACAATTATTCAAACTGAAAAACCTGCACAGGAAACGAAGGCGGTCCTTAATAAACACCTTGTCTCCTCAGCCCCAAACAGGCAAGTCGTTTACTGACCCAAGAGGCACAATTTTGTCTTTGGTAAATTTATTTTGAAGTAATTGCCGACTCCAGGAGTAACCATTTTTCAAAGGGAAACTTGGCTCTAGCCAGCAGAATAATAAATTGTTCCCTGACCCGTGTGACGCCTAATCCCATTAGAAAGATGTGCGCGTAGGGGGTGGAGGGCGGCGCGTGTGAGGGGACGGATGGTCCTGCGCACAGCCCGGTTGCCCCGCTTGCTGTGACTGCTGACAGCCTCCCAGGCTGACTGGAGCATGATCACCAGGACCAGCCCAGACTTTCTCTATGGGAGCGGCGGCAAGGGCTGGGCCAGGCTGGGTACCCGGCCATGGTCCCCTGAGGAGAAAAGGCTACCACTTCCCCAGCCACCCCTGGGCACCACCTTGAGCCCAGTGCAGCCCTGGCCCCACCAGCCTGACCCACACACCCGCCCCTCCGCTGCCTGGGACAGTCCTGTTTCCGCTCTCCTGGCCCTGCTGGCCCCTGACCTGGACCCACCACCTTCTCTGCTCCTAGTAAGGTCGTGCAGATTCGGGGACACAGGGAGGGCACCCCTTTCACGCACAAGGCTCACACGCACGGCCTGCACCTTGGTGAGCAGCTGAGGGCCTTGGGGAACCTACTTTAATGAATAGAAGTACATTTATAAATAGCATAGCCATATGCAAATGAGCACCTCTAATAGCCTGGAAATGGGCTGGTCTCTGATCGCTTCCCTTTAAGCAAACACAGTTTATAAAAACTGGGGGGTTTTTTTTGAGGTGAGAGATAAAAAGACTGATTTACAAAGGAATTCCAACTGGGTTTCCCTGAAGAAGGAGGCCCCTTCTTTCTATGTCGAGTGGACCTCACTGCCTCAACCATGCTTGGCCCAACGTGGTCTCCACCAGGGGTCTTCGTTTTGGTCACTGATGCATCCAAGTACCTATGCCAGTGCCTGCCATTCAGTAAGTATTGTTCACATAGATGGACTCCTGGAGTCCCCGCTCTGGAGAAGCCAGGCACCCCTCCCTCCTCAGTTGCTTCCTCACAGCCTATCTTCAGACCTTGAGCACAGTAGAGCTTACAGGGTGCCAGAGTTGGTGAAGCTCTCGAGTATGATCGTTTCTCCTCTTCTCTTTTTTCCCAGTTAGGGAAACAGGCTCTGAGAGACTAGGTAACTTGCCCCAATTGCAAAGCTGGCCACAGGCAGAAGGAGGGCTGGGAGCTGGGCCTCCACTTTCCAGGGCCCCATCTCTACTGAGTCCAGGTTGCCTCCCAGCATCAGCCTGGCCCCCATCCAAGTGGTAACACTGTCAAAAGAGCTATAGCAGCGAGCGGTCCTCTGAGAGCACTTCCGGCTACACACCTCCATTTTACAGTCAGGGAAACTGAGATTCACAGAGTGGGGTCATACTTTGAGGGGGCTGGTTCCCAGTTTCTTAGACATCAACATACAGCCTAGGAGTTAGGGCCAGGCACCCCATTACTGCCTTTGGTGTTTGGGGGTCCTTAGGTCCCTGTATCTAGCAAAGCCACTTACAGGTTAGGGAGGCTGCCTCTTTGGGTTCTACCTCCTGGGTCATTCTACTGCCCCCACTCATCCCAGGAAGCTTCTGGACCACATAAGGGGGTAATTCCCACACCACATTCCCCGAAACCTTCTTCTTTGCCCCTGGCCATGGGCTCCCATATTAACCCCCCCACATGCCTAGAGTCACATCCCCTCCACAAATGGCTTCCTTCAGGATTTCCTGACTGTGGCCTTCCCTTCTGCACAGTGGGAGAAGAAACTGTTTCACATGATAACAACCTGAAAGAACTGGAGGCATTTAGCCTAGAGAAGACCAGCTTCAAGGAGAATGTGTCCAGGGAGGGCTATATGGCGAAGCAGTTTAACATTTGGGGGTTGGGAAAGCAAGTCCTGAAGTCAGACCTGATTGTAACCCCTGCTCCTTTTTTAACTAACGGTGTGGCTTCCAAAAGCCATACCACCTCTCAAAGACTGCTTTCTTACCTGGGAAATACGATGATAAATAGGGTCTAAATTGTTGAGTTGTGTGATAATGGGAGCTAACATTTTTTTGAGCACTTGTTATGTACGAAACACTATTCTATACACTACATTCCCTCACTCATTTGACCTGCCCTACAAGCCTGGGAGGTAGATAATATTGCCACATTTTACAGGTCAGGAAAATGAGGCACAGAGAGGTTAAGTTACTTGCCCAAGGTCACACAGCTAGTAGGCATTTTCCCAATGGACATAATCGACCTGACACAGTGTAAGCACTCAATAAATATTATTATTGTCATTAAGACTTGTCTTTTCCTGTACCAGTCCAAAGGACAGAATGAGGGCCACTGGGGGATCAAGGGAGCAGGTTGTATGTCAGGGAAAGTATAATGGAGCAGGGGAAGGGGGTCAAGAGCTGCCTCTAATGCTTCTGATGGAAGCATTGAGGCCCATCCCCATAGCATTTGCATCCACTGATTTACATAAAGAGCTAAGAAGTATACTAGGAAAAGGACTTGAATTTAGACCACACACATCGTTATCTATGAGCTCCAGGGCCCTGACAGAGACCAGAGAAAAGGCCCCAGGTGAGAGCTCACCCACAGTGTGATGGTGGCTGGCACGGTGGGCAAACCCGGCCAGGTCAGAGCCCAGTGGGAAAACGGGAGATGGCCCTGCAGGAGGCCGACCACCCTGGGAGCATGTGTGGGCTGGGCCCTCCAGAGAAGAAACCATCCCAGACTGAGTCACTAACTACACTTACACCCTGAAGGCCAAGCCACCAACTGTGGGACCTCTAATTGGGCATGACATGGAGGGGGCACCCCCTCTCTTTGAAAGGGGGGCCCCAAAGACAAGAGTTTCATTTGCCATGTGACTGGCAGTAGGGACAGCAGCGAATGCCCGGTACAATGAGCTCTCAGGTGACAGTGACAATGGGTGTGGCAGCAAAAGGTTGGCCAGGATTCTGGCTCAGTTGGTGGAATCTGTGAGCACAAATCATGTAAAGAGCTTCTGGAAATCCCCCAAAACACTTGGGAAAGGAAAATCTAGAGATGTGAACTGGGGCAGGGCCACAGAGATCCAGATGTTTTGCTAAGCCTGAGACATACGCGTACGGGTCATACCAGGAGGAACTTGCTAACTTCAGAGAGTCTAACAACAAACCAAGCAACTTAAAATAGGAGGGAGCTCCCTATACCTGGAAGTCTGCAAGAAGATGCTAACCCTCTGTCTGCCAGGGATGCTGCGAGAGGCTCCCTGTCCTGTCCTGGAGGTGTGAGATGAACTTTCCTGCTTCATCCTTTCTTTGTCTCTTTGCTCCCTCCTCTCTTTCCCCCTCCTCCACCCAGTATGTCCGATTTCCACGCAATGCTCTTCTCTCCCGAGGTTTCATTGCTCACACATCATCAGGCCCTGTGTCCACAGAACACAAAAAGATGACACTGATGATGCTCCAATGCTTACGCAAGGGTACTGTGGGCCACAACTGTGCAGGTAGTGACCCGTTCATAGCCTCGTGATAGGTGAGCCAGGTATTGCTATCCCCACTTTACATATGGGGAGGCGGAGACCCAGAGAGGCTGAGTATTTTGCTCAGCACCACACTGCTAGGTGTCCTGGCCCTAGGTCCATAAGCTTAGCCTCCATTCTAGGCTGTCTCCTCCCATACAGGGCAGTGGGTCTTTCAGGGCCAGGCTGAGGCCAAGAGACCTGGGTGAAGCCCAGCCTGGAGGGAGGCCCTCAGGAATGCTCTCTTGGCACCAAGAAGGCCCCTGCTGTCCTGACTGGGTGGCCTCCTCCTGTTGCACAGAGGGTCTGCGGCCCTCAGTAAGGTGGGTCAGGGAGGAGCGTAGCTGGGTTCCACCCTCGGAAGGGAGCCAAAGCTGAGAAGATGCCCAGTGGGTTCCAGTCACCACCTCAGGCATCGGAGCTGTAGCAGAGCACCTCACCTGTCAGGGTTCTGGGAACCTGCACTGTATCTGCCTGTGCTGCAATTCTGCCACTGTCTGCAGGAAACCTCTCAGAATTGCCTAAACCAGAGGTCTTTTTGGGGAGCAGTGATGAAAGTGAAAGTTGTGGCACTAGATGGTTTCTCACTCTGCATCCAGGGGAAAAATACCCAGGACGAGAGCAGGTGAGGCTGGCTCCCAGGGGAGTGGCTGAGCCCGGAGCATGCCCTGGGGAAAGGGAAGAAGGCGTGACAGAGGGGTCTGGCCTGGGCACTAGAGGGCACCCTCCCCACCACAGTTCGGAGGGCTACATTCTTGGGCCCTCTGCTTTCACCAAGGCTGGGGGGTGAGCCTCATCAATGGTCTCCCTGCTACCATGCCCACCCAATTTATAGTACCTCCACCCAACGGCCCTATCCTCTCCACTACCCCAGACTGATTCCAGAACATAGTTCTGCCCACACCTTGACCCTGCTAACAGGCTTCTGGTGGCTTCTTAACACCCCGGGGGCAAAGCCCAACCCCTCAGCTTGATTTCACCTCCCATCACATCCCCTCCCCGTCCCTGGGCCCCATTCCTTCACACCCTTACCATCTCCCCAAGGGCAATCTAATTACAAACTCAGGCTGTGCCCTCAGCTTTAAATGCTCTGCCACTCTCTTCCCCTCCACAGGAAATTGTATTCTTTCTCCAAAACCCCAACCCATTGCTCCTTCTCCCCTGCAGCCCACTCCAACACTTTGTTCCTCTCTTGAGCTCCCAAGCAATACGTATAAAAGAACAAACCCTTCTATACCAGTTAGTAAGTGCCTGCATTTTTCCGAGAGCGCTACACCATTCTCTCCTTTCACCCTTACAATTGTATGAGGTAAATAACTACAGCAGCCCCATTTCACAGATTAGAAGACTGAGCACAGATAGGTTAAGTGACATGCCGAGGGTCACACAGCTGGTAAGGAGTGGAGCTGAAATTCAAACCCAGACTGTCTGGCTCCAGGGCCTTAACCATTATTTTATCCTCATAGGTTTGAGTGTCAGTTACAGGCTTTGTTTCCTTCTAGGGTGTGGAGAGGAGTGCTTGGGCCTATGTCTACCTCTCTGCCTGACAGTGGGGTCAAATCCCACAGTTGGCTGATGACCCTGGCGGTGGGGGCCACTGATCCCTGCCTCCAGGACAAGCGCCATCATTAGGGGCATCCTGTAAGGCACAGGTTCCCCTGACGGGCACCATCTTCAGCCTCCATCCCTCTCTCCCAGTGCCTGGCCTTTCACCACTTTTCCCATGTGCCTCAAGCTGCCTACCAAAGACCCCCAGGTTGGACCTGACTGTCCCCAAATCTGCTCAGGGTCCCCAGGAGAAGGGCCAGTCCAGAGATTTCCCCTTCCAAATTCCCTCACTTCCCCACTTCCACCCTCCACCATGTTTGGCCCCAGAGAAGGGTGGGGTTGGAGCCCAAGGGTGCCAGGCATCTCCAGAACTCCCCAAGGCCTTCTAGAGTCCATTTTAAAATCTGTCATCCTGCTATAGCCCAAATTCCAACTGTTGACAATCCCAAGCTTCTAATCTTAACATCACTTAGAAAGTTCTGGCTAATATTAGACATAAGACTGCTGCGTCTATATTAGCACCATTAAAAGCCAGCAATTCTTAAGCAAACAAAAGATAATGTGCCCAGGGCCTGGCACAGAGAAGATGCTATTGAACTTTAGTTTCCTTTCCTTCCTCCCACTAATAGGTACTAAGGACTTGCTGGGGACCAAGGCTTATGCTGGATGCTGGGGAAAGTGCTAACAGACACAATACTGACCTTCATGGAGTTAACAGTCCAGCAAGAGAGACAGCCAAGAAAACCCACCCACAGCATGAAGTTTGAGAGCACAGGCAGAGGAGAGCCCAGGGAGTTGAAGACACAGTCCCCTACCCTAAGGGGTCTTGGGCAGGGACCCCTTGTGTTGGGCAGGGAGAGTCAGGAAGGGCCTGTGGGCCAGGCTGAGCAGTGTGGACTCCACTGACATGCTGACAGGTTCTATGCAAAGGAGCATAGTGATGAGATGTGAGTTTCCACAGGATCACTCTGGCAGAAGAGGAAAGGGGTGACTGGAGGCAAGGAAACTGAAGGGGATAATTAAAATGGTCAGGAGAAAGATAATGGTGACCTCTTCTAGGAAAGTGGCAGTGGGGCTGGAGATAAAGATGCTTCAACAGTATTTAGGGGCTACAGTTAATTACAGCTTCGTTATTGAGTGACAACTGTGTCCTAGGTGTTAGATCCTTGTGCTTTATGTCCATTATCTCCATCCTTACAGAAATAATTCCAGGGACGTCCTATCAGCTACATCCTGGCAGAAAGCAGGTGGCTCCCTCAAACTGAGTACTATGAGAAGCGTTTAATCAATGGATTGTTTTCACAGGTGTGAGCAGTTAAGCAAAGCTATCAAGAATGGTGATGTACCCTAGAGCTAGGAACAGTGCAGAGACATTACCATCCCTGTCTGGAAAGGAGATGGGAGGGGGGAATGGGAGCAGCTATTAGAACCTAAAGAGAGGAGAGCTATGGCGTGTCTCACAGTAAGTGTCATGCTTCAGTTGAGGAACACAGTGAGCCCTTGGTGGCCCTGCAGGGGAGGGAGCTAGAAGCCTCCTAGGCACAGGGCAGGATGGGGAAGGGTGGGCCTGGAGGGCTCAACACATGGTCAAGGCCAGAGGAATTGGGGACTGAATATGGAGGAGGAGGACTCAAAGGTGACTGAGGTTTGCGGCGTGGGCACTGATGGCAGATGGTGGTGTGATGTTCTGAGACAGAGGCAAAGAGAAAGGAAGACAGAACATCAGTGAGGGACGGCCTCTGCTTCCACTCGGAGGCTCCCTCACAGCTCACACTGGCTCCATGGCCCTGAGGACATACCTCATCTTGTCCCTGGTCTCTTTATGTCTAAAACAAAGGACTTACCAACTACATAGAATGGCCTCCTCATGTCCCCCACCCCAGCTGTTGTCTTTCTTGCTGCCACAACTCTGACATGGGCACATGGCTCTTGGAGCCCCTTTCTCCATGGGGGCAGCATTTTAGGGAACATGAGCTATCTGGAGACAATAAGGGAAAGTAAGGCCCAACCTTTGGTGTCAAACAGAACTGAGTTGAGCAGGCCCAAAGTTGCACAAGTTTATACATTTAGATGTGCAAAATCACAGGCCTTTATTTTCTAAAATTCATCTCATCTTGCTCTTGAACTCAAATTCCCATAGATGACTGGGGAAAAAAGTGGGGGAGATCCTTTAACTTACCAATTAAAGATACATCAGTCTTTTCCCAGTTTAAACATCTCTTTCAGGTTAACTCACATTTTTGCATAAATACTCAGTCTTTCAAAATTTAGGCTATCAGGGCTTCTTCTCTCCTCTTTCAACGTATGTTCATTCTACTTCCTTCTTCCTAAGATGGCAGCCAGCTACATGGGGCAAGGAGAAAGGCATTCAGCCCACGTGCTGCCCACTGAGCTCTCACTGGTCTCAGACAGTTTGGCTGGACTGGTTCCTGGTGTCCACTGAGGTGCTGAGTCCTTCAGCTCTGTGCTGGCCTCTGTTCATGAAATTTGTATCAGCCAGTATAAGCTAGATTATGCTGTGACAACAAACAGTTCCCAAATATCAGGGATGTGTAACAAAGACTTTTCATTTGTGTTACATGTCTATCACACAGCAGCTGTGGGCTCTGTTCCATATCATCACTGTCCTCCCTCTAGGACCCAGGCTGATGGAGCAGCTACCTCTGGCAACTTTGCTACAAAAGCGGGAAGGAAGTTCTATGGAAGATTTTGCTTCAGCAGTTAAATGCTTTGTCCTGGAAGTGGCACATATCACTTCTGTACATGACGCTTTGGTCAGAACTAGTCATGTGGCCCCACATGGAGCTGGAAACTCAGTCCTGCCCAATGACAGGAAGAGGAGAGAAACTGGAACATCTGACAAATAGCACTGATGACCACCAGAACAAGACCCTGGTTCTTTCTATAGCCTCTGACCAACCCCAGACCTATTTGAATCCACCATCACTCTCCCCAGCACCCTCTCTGCAGGACTGGAAACACAAACGTGCTTTCTCCCCCTGTGACAGGGTGTGAGGGGCTCTGTGAGGGTGCCCTTTGGCTCAGCCAGCTAGACACCTTCGTCCGCCATTTCTAAACCCCTGCATGGGTGGTGTCATCCTACCCTGGCCCCTGCAGAGCTTAGAGCCTCACTAAGGAGCTGGCCTTGTTCCCAGTCTAGGCTCTGTGAGAAGAAGAGACAACCCCCCTCACTAGAAGGCCCCCCCCAACCCATCTAGGTGACGGACTCCACTTCTCTTGTGCTTCCCTGCCAGGGAACCAACAGGACTGCAATGGCTGACCCCTGTCCTCTCTTCCTGCTCACCATTTTGTGGCTTCAATCCCTCTACTTCCTCTGCCTGTCGAGGGAAACGTCCTTCATGCAACATCCTTCATCCTCCTTATGCTGTGGCTTAGAGTAAAACTTGAAGATCCAAGTCTACCAGGCTTGACTCAGTTGTGTCAATGGAGCTTTAGAAACTTAGAAAACCTTTTCTCTCTCAGTCAAGTCTGCCTTGTGACATGTCTGTTTCTCCATGGACACAGAGTCCTGTCAGGGGAGCCTGAACATGAAGTCTGTCTCTCATTTTGCATTCTTGCTTTAACAACCCCCAAACCTTCCTGAGACAGTGGACACCTCTCGTTGCATGAAGGATAGCAGTGTTGGGGAGGGTGGGGGCGCACTTAAGAAACTGAAGAAAACCTATTCAATAAATGGTGCTGGGAAAACTGGACAGATAGGTGCAAAAAAATGAAGCTGGACCATCTCCTTACGCCATATACAAGAATAAATTCAAAATGGATTAAAGACTTAAATGTGAGATCCGAAACCATATAACTCCTGGAAGAAAATATAGGAAGTTAATTTGTAGACATTACCCTTACTTACTTAGTAATATTTTTACTGATAATATCCCCTTGGGCAAGGGAAGCAACAGAAAAAATAAATATATGGGATTACATCAAACTAAAAAGGTTTTTCACAGCAAAGGGAACCATCAATAAAACAAAAAGGCATCCTACTGAATGGGAGAAGATGTTTGCCAATGATACATCTGACAAGGGGTTAATATCCAAAATTTATTTAAAAATTCATACAACTCAACACCAAAAGAACAAACAACCCAATTAAAAAATGGGCAGAGGATATGAAGAGACATTTCTCTAAAGAGGACATACAGATGGCCAACAGGCATATGAAAAAGTGCTCAACATCACTAATCATTAGAGAAATGCAAATAAAACCACAATGAAATACCACCTCACTCATGTCAGAATGGCTATCATCAATAAATCAACAAACAACAAGTGCTGGCGAGGTTGTGAAGAAAAGGGAACCCTGGTGCACTGTTGGTGGGACTGCAGATTGGTGCAGCCATTATGGAAATTAGTATGGAGGTATCTCAAAAAATTGACCCAGCAATTCCTCTCTTGGGTAGCTATCCAGAGAAACCCAAAACACTAATTTGAAAAAATATATGCACCCTTATGTTTATTGCAGCTCTATTCACAATAGCCAAGACATGGAAATAACCAAAATGCCCATCATTAGATGAGTGGATAAAGAAACTGTGGTACATTTATACAATGGAGTATTACTCGGCCATAAAGATGAATGAAATCTTACCATTTGCAATGATATGGATGGATCTAGAGAATATTACGCTAAGTGAAATAAGTCAGATGGAGAAAGACAAATATCACATGATCTCACTTATATGTGGAATTTAAAAAATAGAATAAATGAGCAAACTAAACAGAAATAAACTCAGAGATATAGAGAAAAAAACTGATGCTTGCTAGATGGGAGGGGGGTGGGGATGAAGGACTAAGTAAAGGGGTTAGAAAGTACAATTTAGTAGTCACAATATAGCCACAGGGATATGAAAGACCATTTGGGAAATATAATCAATAATGTTGTAAAGATTATAGGGTGTCAGATGGGCACTTGTCTTATTAGGGAGACCATTTCATGGACTGTGTAGATGCCTAACCACTGTGCTGCACACCTGAAGCTGAAGCTGAGTAATTTTGAGCGTAACTATAATAAAAAAAAAATATATATATATATTCACAGGATGTGGAGTACAGCATAGGGAATAGAGTCAATGGAATTGTAACAGCTATATATGATGTCAGAGGGGTAGTAAATTGGGGGAGGGGGGTTATCACTTTGTGAGGGGTGTAAATATCTAACTATTACATTGTTTTGTACACCTGAAGCTAATAAAAAAAATAATAAAATAAAATAAAATATACGTAAAAAAAGAAACTGAAGAAAAGAAAACCATGTGACTTAATTTTTTAAAAATATCATCCCTTGTAATGCACAATATGATGACTATAGTTAACACTGCTGTACGGTATATTTGAAAATTGTTAAAAGAGCCAATCCTAAGAATTCTCATCACAAGGAAAAAAAATTTTTGTTCTTTTGGTACTTTTTTCTTTTTCTTTGGATCTATGTAAGATGATGGATGTTAACGAAACTTAATGTGGTAATCATTTCATGATATATGCAAGTCAATGCATTATACTATATACCTTAAACTTACACAGCGTCATACAAGTATGTCAATTGTATCTCAATAAAACTGGAAAGTAGAAAAAAAAATCATCCCTTTAACCTTGGTTTGAATTCTACCAGGTGTGTGACTTTGAATGAGCCACCTAACCCAGGATCCCAGAGCCTCCCTTCAGGAGACCAACTGGTCCAGGCCGGCACCTGCCACCAGCCTGGGCGTGCCCTCTCTGCAGGGGAGTTCTGCAGAGTCCTGCTGTCCCCTGGCTACTCCTGCTCGTCATTTCCACTTCTAGTCATGTGACTGTGAGCATGTTGGTTGACTTTGCCAAGCCTCATTTTCCTCATCTGTAAATTGGTGACAGTGATAGCCTCTATCTCCTAGGATTGTTATATTAAATTATGCAAAGCCCTTAAAACAGTGCCTGGTATAGGATAAGGGCTATGTAAGTGTATCCACCATCATTCTTGTTATCTTTCCATTTTTCCCTTCCTGGGGAACCCTTTGTGTCTTTGAGCCTTTCATCCCCAGTACCTGGGTCTGCCCAGTGGAGTTGGCTAGTTCCTGCTCCATCCTAAGCTGGCTGCCTCTGAACCATCCCAGGCCTCATGCACGGGGCCCCACATTCAGGGTCATTGTAGTGGCACTGGGGTACTCTGCCCAGGTCCCTTTGTATCCCCTTTACCATTTCTGTGAGCTTCTCCCTGGTCTCGGTGAGCATGTGCCTCTGACCACCTCACATGTAACTCTCCGGGTGACTTCCCCAAAACAGCTGGAACTGCTGAGCCAGGTGTCTGGAGTAAACATCCATGGGGTGGGCTGTACTATTCAGGGTTCTCCAGAGAAACAAACCAATAGTGTAGATAGATAGATAGATAGATAGATAGATAGATAGATAGATAGATAGAGAGAGAGATAGATAGAGAGATAGATATGAGGTGATTTATTCTAGGAATGGGCTCACACAGTTATGGAGGCTGAGAAGTCCCACGATCTGCTGTCTGCAAACTGGAGACCCAGAAAGCTAGTGGTGTAATTCAGTCCAAGTTCTAAGGCCTGCAGAGAACCATGGAAGCTGATGGTATCAGTCCCTGGCCTGGGAATTGGGTGCTGATGGTGTAAGTCCTGCTCTGAAACTGAAGGTTTGAAAACTAGGAGCACAGATGGCCAAGGGCAGGAAAAGCTGCCATGTCCAGCTCAAGCAAGAGAGCAACTTCCCTCTTCCTCTGCCTTTGTTCTATTCAGGCCTTCAGTAGATTGGATGATACCCACTTGCATTGGTGAGGACAATAGTCATCACTCAGTCTACTGATCCAAATGCCAGTCTCTTTTGGAAACACCCTCACAGACACTCCCAGAAGTAATGTTTACCAGCTATCGAGGCAAAACTTAGCCCAGTCAAATTGCACATAAAATTAGCCATCACATAGGCCTTGGCCAAAGACAAACAGGGGCTGGCATATGAAAGCCAGACTCCTTGCCCAGGTCAGGATGACCATGATGCAATATTTCGCTCTAGTGTTTCCCATGTAGGATCGAGCTGACACTACCGTCTGGCATCTGAAGTTGTCTGCAATCTTCCACAGTATCCTCTGACACACCAGCTTGGCTTTTCCTTTCCCAGCCCTCCGCCTACTCCCACTCCTTCCGGGTTGTCCTGGGGGCACCTCCTTAATAAACAATTTCTATACATCCTCATCTCATGGGCTGCTGCTGAGGGTCCCGCCCTGAGACTACACAGGCCCCACAGAGCTGTGAGCACGCACAGGTAAGGTGAAGGGTGCCAGCTACATAGAGCGCCTGTTGTATGCATTGCGCTTCACATGCCTTGTCTCAATCATCAGAACGGAGCTGCTGGATAGGACGCATTATTCTTCCCATTTTGCAGATGAGGAAACCAAGTGTACAAGATACCTTTCCCCCAAAACCAAACTCCAATTCTCTTCCCTGATCCTGACCGCTCTCCTAAACTCAGATGGAAGCTTTACTCGACCCCTGACCTGACTGCAGCCTACCTCAAACCTACCCTGACTGACCCCTACCGTAAATCTCAGCAAACCGTAAATCTCACTTTCACCCTGCCCCTACCTTTAACATCCTTTGCTACCCTGTGACCTCAGTCTTGGCCTTGGCTCCACGCTTGCCTTGGCCTATGTGTGTCAAGGGCCATGGCTTCATTAGTTCCAGAGGACCATGCTGGGCACCTGGTGGCCGCCAGCCACTGTCTGCCCTGCCTGAGGGGACCCCTTAGAGAGACCAGGGCTCTGAGTGGTTCTGGCTGTCCCTGCGTGGGTGACGGATGAGCTCTGGTGTTATCAGCACCATGGGAGGGATTCACCAATTTCCCTGCCTGTCACTTCCCCATAATTTCTAAAGCACAGTAAGCTGATTCCATTTCTCAACCCCATTTGACTCTGTCTCTGCCCCAGAGGGCTTCCTTGGGGCCAGGACTCAGAAGGGATAGCCTGCATCTGTGATTATTTTCCAGATGCTGACAGGTACACTGCTGTACAGTCACCTTCTGCTGGCCTCCTAGACAGATCCCATGCTGGGTCCACTCTGCCCTGGTCTCAGCACTTCTGGCTTGTCTGAGGCCTTGATGTCACCATGAGCACTTTTATCACCTTGGAGCCTGAAGGAGGCAGGTGAGGCAGATGCCAGAAGGACTCCCTGTCAAGCTGTGCCTTCAGCTGCTCTGGAAGATGACAGAAATCCTGACATCCTGCGAGGTGCTCAGGGACCTGCCTGCACAGGGACCTGCACAGGCAGGAGGGAGCGAAGCCAGGCCTGCTGGGACCTCGCTCCTATAACCTTCGTCATTTGCAACCGTCCCAACAGACTGAACATGAGCTGCCTCTACTGCTGTCACAGGACCCCACAGGCAGCGGGCAAAGCTGGTGGGTAGGGGCTGCATGACCCATTGTAGTGGTGGGCACTGCAGAAAATGGTTCAGAAAGAAATTGAGGATAGCAGGGTGGATGGATGTGGGAGCCTGGCAGGATCACCCCAGAGAACTGAAATAATTGAAGGCACAGCCCACCCAGATGACTGATGTTAACCACAGACAGAGTACTAGGGTCTCAGCCTGGGGCTCACAGGCAGAATCTTACCAAGAAGAGAAGGAGAAGGGTTTCCAGACCTGGGGCCTGTGGGGTTGTCCGTTGGTGCAGCCCCAACGTGCAGGGTGGGTGTTCGAGCACCTCCTAACCACCACCACCCAGTCCACAGCCTCAGGACAGGCCTTCCCAGGGCCCTGTGCCCGGGGAGACCAGGTGCTCCAGCCTGGCATAAGGGGAAAGTAGGGTGCTGATAGGAAGGTTTCATCTCAATATAAAAAACAAACTTGTAACCATCATAGCATCCCATTTAAAATAAAATCTAAAAAGAAGACATCACATCGACTCTCTGATTGTTTGCAGGCTTCAAACCCTGCCTGTAAAACCTCCTTGGTAATTAAGTAGAATGACTCCATTTTGCCACATAAGTATGGTTATTGCTCCTGGGTGGCTTCAATTAATATAAAAGCAGCTTAAGGAAGCCATTGCAAAGGCGTAATGAGTTTTTAAATATTAATTAATATGTTAATAACCATTCTAGGTTGAGGGTGAGGTTGCGGTGTTATTAGAGATGATTTCTGCTGAGGACCCAGGAATGCCTGTGTCCTACCCTGTGTAAGCCCGTTTCTGGGTGGGGCGCCTGAGGGAGCAATAGCAGACTAGAAATCAGAGCCCTCCTTCATCAACAGCCATGTGCCACCTAATGCCCCAGCGCAGTGCTCTGAGCGACTGGACTGGGGCACGCGGAACACCACTTCCCCAAACCTAACTGTGGCATCAGCACCTCCAGAGGACCTGAGGAAAGAGAAAGAAACCCTGGGAGAGGTTCTGAGTCCACTTCTCCTCCCAGGAACCAGAGGGATGAGCAGAGGAGAGGTGGCCACTGGACACAGGGCTCACGTCCTGCCTGAGTCAACAAGATGCCATAAGCCTGAGCTGAAGTCCACTGAGGCTATGACCATGGCCTAGTTGGTGTCTTACGTTCTGACCAAGCAGGTTGGCAAAGCCCTCCTTTGGCAGAAGCCAGGAAGACAGCAGTCAGAGGAAGGTCTGGCATGGGAAGGGGGAAGGGGGACAAGCACCTCCTTCCCTATGGTCACCCAGATTTTGTTCTCTCTGACTTTCTGGTCATCCCAGTGGGGGTATAGTTACCCTCTTGGGGTGGGGGTGGGGCACAATCAACAGCCCTTTAATACAGCTCTGTTCCTAGCTAGCTAAGGCCCCTCCATCCACACCTACAGGAGAGCTGGAGCCCCAGAAGCCCCTATTAGGTTAGAATAGGATGTTAAACGATGAATCCATGGCTAGCCTACACACTAGGCCAAAATATCACCCTCTCTTCTATTTCCCCACCTTCAGTAATAACCAGCCCCACTGTCCCAGCTAGTTCAACCCAGGGGTGCATGGGGATTGCCACAGGCATCACATGCTACAGAGGACTAAGCAGCAATAGAAAAATCCCCCGAAGTCTGAACCTCACATTCTTCTCCCATCATTAAGTTCTTACAGACAATTTAACGTCCCAAATGAAATCTCTTTCCATATGATAGTCCATGTCCAAAATTTCCCCTTCCCTGGTGTTTCTTGACTATCTCGGAGAGAGGGGGCCTTCCTAGGAGGCCTGGGTGGCATCTAGGGTATCTCTTTATCCTTGCCACCTGGACCAATTCCTCTGGAGTAGATTTCAAGGTTGTATAGAGCTAATTCGAACTCTCTCATCTGTGCCATTTTCCCTAAAACTTCAAATGAAACGTCAGCCACAGTCCCAAATCCAGACCATTTGGAACAAGATATGTCTACTTTTGCAATAAGTAACATTCCCTGAGTGAAGCAATAGTCTGACATCTTTGTTGGCAGCCACGGTCCATGGCCTGGTTTGGAGCCCAGGGCCGGGGAGCGAGAGGATAAGGGTCAGATTTCAACTGCATCTCTGACCCTGTGTGACCTTGAGCAAATGGGTTTCTTTCTGTGGGCCTCAGTTTCCCTCTTCTGCAGAATCAGAATGACAGCCCTGCCCTGCCCGCTTCCCACACCTGTGGGGATAAACTGAGAGCAAGCACTTTGTTAACTATAGGGCGAGATGTCAAGATGAGGATGCTATGTAACTGTGTTCCCTCCTCCTTTCCTTGTCCTTCCTCCATGTGGATCAGCTCCAAGGACAAGGTGGCATCGGTGAGGAAAAACCCCCGCCAGACCCAGCCTGAGCTACCTCCTGGAACCCTCGCACCCCTGTCCCCACCTCCATTCTTACCTTAGGCCTTATCTCCCTTCCTAATCCCACTCCTATGCTTGCATCCCCAGATAGAATATCCTAGGGCATAGGCCTAACGGTACCCACGTGTCCTCCTCTGAACTCATGCACTGGAGCACAGCCCCCACCAGCTCAGCACAGGTGGGAGGAGCATTCTCCCCCAGCATCTGCCCCCGGGGCAGGGAGAAAGTCCAGAATGCTGTGAGCCTGGGGCTGCCACCTTCTGTCCAGATGGTTTCAAAGTTGCTGGGACAAAGGGCTGAGCCCTTCCTGAGGAGCAGCAGCTGGGCTGGTGGAAGCAAGGGGAACGCTGCTGAGCAAACCCTCTGCATCAATTAGGTCCTGATTGTCGGGGAGGGGGCCAGGTGGGTTGCTGGCTGGGCGCCGGCCCCTCCATGGCCACAGCCTCGTTCCCTAATTGGAAGTGGAGCCTGGCAGGGCTGGGCACAGACCTCATGCTGAGAGAGGAGAGAGCCAGGCACAGCCTGAATGCCTCTGTTTCTGATCTCTTCTTGCAAGAAAAAGAGCAAAGCTACTGTGAGCTGCCCAGCCTGCAGGAGGGGACTGGACGGCAGGTTTAAGCGGTGGCTGCCACCTGCTAATTGCAGCTTCTGATGCTTGAGTGGAGGCTACAAAGGCAGCTGTCTAAGGGCGGAGGGTGGGGCTCTTACACTTTCCCATGCAGCCCCTTCCCAACCTGCCCCTGCTGGATGTTCAATGCTCTCAGGCCCTAAAAGGGGCTGGGAAGAAGATTCCTGAAGGTTTCTGGCATACGGGGTGACCAATAACGGCAGAGGTTAATATTCCACATGTGACTACTGACACAGAAATGGAGCCGGTGTGACTGAGAAACCCAATTTGTAATTTTATTTAATTTTAGTTCATTTAATAGCCACGTGGGGTTAGTGGCTACAGTACTGGACGGCACAGATCTAGACAGACGTGAAGAAGATACTGCCTACATTATTCCCAGGTCCCAAAGAGGGATCTGAGAAATGACATGACTGTCCCCTGACCCTGTCCTCTCTACCCACCAAAACAGGGCTTTCCTTCCTCTCCACGTCCGGTCTGGGTCTCCACCCCGGGAGCCCAAGGCCCTGCTGGCCTGGTCTTCCAGGAGCAGTCAACTGCTGAGGCCAGGAGCACAGCCTTTGGGGCCAGACTGGAGTTCAAATTCATCCCTTCTCTGCACTTACCAACAAACCACCAAGCTTTGCTGAACCTCCCTTTCCTTATCTATAAAATGGGGAACAATAAATAATAATATCCATTTATGGTTACTGTGAGGATTGGTTACTGAGGACAGTACCTGGCACATAGGAAGCACTCAATAAATGGTTACCTTTTGATGCGATCACCACCATCATCATGAGTTAGCATGCAATAAGCAGCAGCTAGATATAGAAGGAAGGACTGACAACTCTTCTGGAGGGAGACTAAAGACCTTAAAAATGCAGTTTGAGTCAAAAGCTTCTCCCTGAGTAACAGAGTAAAGACCAACAGAGAAGAACCCCAACACTGCTTTACCCACTAATGAGGAGAGGGGACAATACCCTTGCTAATTGAGGAAATGTGTCCTTTCAGATTTTGGATTCAGACATAACAATGGCTGCAAATTGGGTGGGGCTAGGGGGAGGTGTGCATGTGTTAGATCAGCGGTTCTCAACCTTCCTAATGCCGCGACCCGTTAATACAGTTCATGTTGTGGTGACCCCAACCATAAAATTATTTTTGTTGCTACTCTATAGCTGTAATTTTGCTACTGTTATGAATCGTACTGTAAGTATCGTTTTGTTTTCCAATGGTCTTAGGCGACCCCTGTGAAAGGGTCATTCGACCCCCAAAGGGGTCGCGACCCACAGGTTGAGAACCGCTGTGTTAGAAGAACTCTGTCAGTTATAGGAGCAGACAGTCAGGTACGAAGCTCAGCCCAGAGGTAACAGAGACAGGACAATCTACCCAAAAGCTCCCACGTCCACTGTTCACCATGGGCCTGGTGCTCCTCCTGCCCACAGCTGTCCTGGGAGACCTGGGTTGCCTTGACCCTTAAATGGGAGGGAAGGTGAGGGGTGGCCTGAGCTGCTCCAAAATGAATGGCTGATGTGGGAGCCTGCACTGGGGTGGAAGGACAGACACAGGGCAAGGGGTCCATTCCTGTTGGTGATGTTCAGGTTTTCCTAGAGAGAGGTAGGCGGGATTTCAGACAGATTGGTTTGCAGACCTGTGCTGGGGCAGTGAGCCTTGTAGTTGGGGGAGACAGATAAGTGGAGAGCACCCAGAAGTCAACACCCAAAGGTCTGTGGCCTGTGGTGACATGCTTGGGAGATTCTGAAGGAAGTCCTGTTGGCATGAGCTCTAAATTTGCCCCCTGTGTGGCATAATTCCTATCAGCCCCAGCCCAGGTGTCTGGAGAGCCTGAAGCCCCCCCCCCACACACACACACCCCATCTCTGCTGGCACTGGGAAAGAGTGACTTCAGCTGTCAGATGGCTGGACTGTGTGTGACCCACCGTTTTGGGCACTGGTGGTTGTCAGTGGTGATCCACAGACCTTGGTGAAGCTGGGAGCTCCCAGCGATGACCTGTCATGCCAGGGGAACACTCTGGAGAGACAGGAGCCTGACCCCAAGGTGACTCTCAGGTAGAGGAAGCTGTCCCTGCAAGGGGAGGGGGAGCCACACAGCTGGATTGCATTGAACAAAATAAAGACCAGGAACTGCGGAGGCCTGGGGCTGGGGTGCTTGGGCCCCCTGCTCATCCCTGCCTCCCTGCCTGCCTGCCTGCCATCACACCACCCCGCCCTCCACTGAGCAGGGCTGTCATCAGACTCATTGGCTCCCAAGTTCTGAAATGAACTCTGCTCCAAGTAATTACAGCTCTTCAAGTTTCCCGTCCTCTGTTTAAAGAATTCGTCCTCTCGCCCTCAATGCCCCATCAGCTCCCTAATTAGCAGCGCACAGTGCGATTACACATTCTCTGCAGCTCACTGGGTCCAGCCCCTAATGAGTGTTTGTGGACAGCTGGGAGCCAGGCCTCCGTTGCGCCCCTCGAGCCAGGAGTCAGGGCCCAGGAGTGCGAGCTGTCAGCTCCGTGATGGGGCTGGAGCTGGTCGCAGCCCCGCGGGCCTCCAGGAGGAAAGGCCTTGAAATATAAATGAAGATGAATATTCATATTTGGTTCAATAAGTGCCAACTATTAATATACATGTCTGTCGGGAAGAGGAGGCAGCACAGAGCCAATTCTGCCAGGCATAATTGGACTCCTAATTCACAATTAGCCTTGAGCTCTAGTCCTCTGCACAGCCAGAATCTGGGCTTCAAACTACCGGAGGGAAAGGAGACCGGCCTGCAGGGAAGGCCCTACACACCTGAGGGTGCCTCTGCCCTAAGACCCCTAGAAGACGACCGGGGAGACAAGAGGGGCTTGCAATCTCCTCCAGGAATCCCAAAGGGATTATGGGAACTATATCCTTCAAGTAGACCCCAGAGTCACATTGGAATGATGCACACTGCTCCTATGTGGGGCTGGCAGCTCAAGGGACTCACACCTAGTCTATAACCATAGCTCCACACCAGGAAATGTCTAGAGGTATGTTGGAACAGAAGCCAGAAAATGGTATGGCACTCAGCCCTACAGTGGCATGGCTGCTGTCCACTCTGAAGGCTGGCTTCCCGGGGCCCAGCCTTTGTGACCAGAGGGACTCCAGTCCCCGCTCCACCCAGGCTCCTGGTGTCACTCAGCCTCTCTTCCTAGCCCTCTCTTGCTTCCCCTGACTCGACTCAGATCTCCTCCATTATGACGCAGCTGCCACCAGTCCTCCTCCATACCCTCAAAATCATGGACTGCCTGCACGTGGCCATTGAGCATTGTCCTCTCCTGCTATGCATCCTCATCTCAGAGACACCAGAGAAGACTTCTGGGTTTGGGACTGGAAGGAGTCACAGCCCAGGGGGATGGCATGTCTGAGCCCTGGGAATGAACCCACACCACCAGGGCAGCTATGTAGATCCCCTTTGAGCCAATAGCCCAGTCCCGCCTCCAGTGCATTCGTGGGTGGGGGCACCAGGACACAGGTGGCTCAGCTCTAGATGTGCCCCAGCCAGGGGAGAGGCTGACTGCCACTGGGTTAAAGGCCTGCCTCTGCCCTCCAGCCAAGGTCCAAACCCATCAGGACTTACACAGCTCCAGTGGGGATGGGAAATGGGCACTCATAATGCCAGCCTGAGAGTGTCTTCGAGGTGCTGCTAAAGAATGCCTGGAAGGTGAAAAAGGAACCTTCAAGCTTGTCCAGGGACACTTCTGTCTGAGCAATGGTCAGGAGCAGGCTGGAACCGTGAGAGGGAGGTGGGAGTTGTGACAAGGCCCCCTAGCAGGCCTGGTCTGATCTGGGTCTAGAGCATTGCATCCTCTCAACAGCATGGAGGTAAATGTTGTCTCCATTTTACAGATGCGAAGGCTGAGGCAGAGAGGTTAAGTAGAGGGAACAGAGATGAAGACTGAGCACAGACAAGGCCACTCACCAGTAGGATATCCCAAAGTCTGAAAAATGGCAGCGCCACATGGGGCCTGCAGGAGCGGGGTGGCGCCCATCACAGGCAAGTGTGAGGGGTTTGAAATGGGCTTGCTCCCTCTTTCTCTTCCCCTTCCCTTCCCTTCCTTTTAAGAACAATTTTGTCCAAAAGCTATTAGGTGAGGCCAAGTAAGGTCAATGTCTGCACCAGAGGCCAGAGGAAACCACAGCAGCCTAGAGGAGGCTGTGCAGTGTGGGAACCTGAGCATGAGCTCACGTGATGGATGGTCTCCCACAGTGGGTCTGAGCACAGACAGGGTGAGGATGGCACCGGGTGGGAGAGTGGTGCAGCAAGAGAGCCTGACAACAGAGAAGGGGACTGAGCAAATACATAGATCTATTGAGGCTGATGGGATCCATGTTTCTTTCACACTGTGGGGTAAGGGAGTTGCAAATAAGGGCAAAAACTGGAATGAACCCTGGGTTAGAACTGGAGGTACCAACGTGAACTCACTGTCTTCAATAGAGATATAGATGAGATAGAGATAGATAGATAGACAGATAATAGATAGATGATAGATAATAGATGATAGATAGAAGATAGATAGATAAAAGATAGCAAAAATATAAATGTAAATGTGATCTATTGATGGATCAATCTATATTCATATATTCCTTAGTTCAGTCCACTGAGAGGGCCTGGGAGCAGCAACTCACCAGTAGAAAAGAATATACCTTGTACCCAGATCTTGAATTCCAAATATAATTGTCCACTGAAATGAACCAGGGCTTCTTGGAGAAATGGCTGATTCCTGGGCTGCCGCAGGGAAAGGATAAGATGAACCTAGGGTGTCTCATTGTGCCAAAAAGCAAGTGTGAGCTCAAATAACGATGGGGATATATCATAAGAAAACAGAAGCCAGCCTGAAAGGGCTCCCACTGGTCAAATCTGGGGCAATTTGAACATCAAAATAAATAATGATAGAAGTTTATAACCCATTGAATAAAATAGGAAACCATGAATCCATACTGACATAAATGAATAAATTGAAAATTTAATGAGGAATGGGGTATTTACATAATCTCAAAGTACCTTCCCACATAGTTATTAATTACAAAGGGAAAAAGAGTAATTTTACAGTGGAGGAGCCTGGCAGACACCATCTTAATCAAGTGATCGAAGTGAACTTCAGTAATGGAACAAATCAAAACCGTGCACCACCGCATTGGATGCAATGAAAAGAACTCTACATCACTTCTGTCATATTCCTGCCAAAAAACGCACAGCCTGAACCAAAGCTTGAGGAGCATTAGACAAACCCAAACTGAGAGACATTCTACCACATACCTGGTTTGTAGTTTCAGAGGTGACAAGGTGAGGAGAGGCTGAGAAACTGTTCTATATTGAAGCAGAGGAAAGAAATCTGACAACTTAATGAGACATGTGATCCAAACACCTGGATCCTTTTGCTGTAAAGAACATCATTGGGACAGTTGGAGCTTGAGTGGGATCTGAAGACCACGTGGTAGTTATGTGTCAGTGTTAGTCTGCTGATTTGACTGGCTGTATGGTGGTTATGTAGATGTCCTTCTTTGTAGGAAATACTAAAGCATGGGGCGGGCGTGCGGGCATCATGTAGGCAACTTATTTTCAAGTTGTCAGGGAAAAAGACAGTTACGTATATTGTACTTGCCACTTTTCTGTAAAGCTGAGGTTACTGCAAAATAAAATAAATAAATTTTAAAAGGTGGGGCGAGGTCCTGGTCTGGGCTGAAGCCCAAAGCTGAAAAACCGAGGGCACAGTTGCATATTCCAGGGGAGGTGCTAACAGGAGAGAAAAGGCAGACATCGAAGAAAGATTTGGGAGCCAGGATTTCTCTGGGGGCAGTTGCCTGATAGCTCCTGCACAGTTTGAAGGCCAGTGGTCAGCTGGAGCTGTCTGTGCGGCAAAGAGAAGAGAACCCACCACTCCAGGGTGGTCTGCACTGGCAGTTTGGTGAGGACGTCCGTAGGAGCAAGGGAAAGGTGGCAGGGCTCCAGTTTTCTTGGAAGAATCCTACCCAGGGAGACTGTCTGGCAGGGCATGGTGATTTCAGGAGCTGACTCCAACAGGAAGGGCACGCAGAAGCCCAGAGTGGTTGTACGGACACAGTGAGCTGACCTCTGAGCGCCCTAGGCCTAGGCAGGGCAGGGCCGGGGTGGGGTGAGGTTGGGGGCTGGTCCAGGACCTCAATACAGCCACTGCCTCTGATCCCAGTCTGTTCCCAGCTGCTGCTCAGGTGAAGGTATTTGTAATAGTCAACTATTACGGTGACATTACTGTATAACAATCCACCCCAGAACTCCATGGCTTATAACAACATTTCTTTTCTCACTCTGGTCTGCAGATTGGGTGGGTGACCAGTTCAGGATGCAGGCTGGCTGGGCTGGCTGCAGGTTTTTGTTGGGTTCAGGCCACCTCCTCAGGCCACCTCCTCAGGCCCAGAAGAAGGGACAATAGCTCCCTGGCCATGTGCTACTCACACCATCAGAGAAGACAACGGGCTGAGCAGAGGAAGCACAATGCCTCCTCCCAGAGCCCCCAAACAAGTCACAGGATATGTTAATCTTTTACTGCTGTGTAACAAACTACCATTCATTTAGCAACTTAAAACAACACCCCTTTATTAACTCACAGTCTGGATGGTTCTCTGCTCTGGCTGAAATCAAGGTAGCAGCTAATTGCAGTCTCATCTAGAGCTCAGGATCCTCTTTCAAGATCATTTCTGCTGTTGCAGCTGTAGCATTGCTCCTGCGCCTGGAGTGCTGAAGTCCCTGCTGCCCTGTGTGCTGTCAGCCAGGGCTCTCTCAGCTTCTAGAAGCCGCCCACATTCTTTGTCACATGGCCCCCTCCACCTGCAAGCTAGCAATGGTGCAACAAATCTTTCACGTGCTTTGAATCTTTCTGGCTTCCCTCTCTACTGCTAACCAGAGAATTTGCTCTGCTTTAGAAGGCTCACCTGATTGGGTCAGGCCCACCTGGATAATCTCTGCATCTTAAAATCAGCTGACTTGGGACTTAATTACATCTACAAAAGCCCTTCACAGCAGTACCTAGATTAGTTGTTTCATTGAATAAGTAGGAGTCTGGAATCTGGATAGGGGGCAACTTGAGAATTCTGCATACCACACATGGCCAAACCCAACACCTATGGATGGGAAAACATGCACATCCCAGAGAAAGGAAAGCAAAAATTTACTGAACCATCATCCAATCTATCACAGTGTTCCTGGAAGACCTTCTCAAAATCCACCCAGCTATCTACCAGTCAATCTTCAGCAGTACTAGGGCAGGGCCCAAGAGAATGGAAGGGCCACAAGCCTGTTCCCAAGATACTCCATCACTGTCCTCTTCCCAGGATGGCCCTGGGCCTGGACCTGGTGTCTGAGCCCCACACAGGGACCCTTCTGAACTCGCTTCCTTTGGCTCCCTGTCTTGTCTGACTGCGGGTGGTTGTCCAGACTTCACTGCACCCCACAGCTAGCCCCTCTTGGGCAGCCACCAGTCCAGCCCTGACCTGGCCCTTCCTGCCGTCAGATCTCCCCAGACTCCCCGCAGTGTGGGAAAGAGGCTGAGGTCCAGCCCTTTCATCCTGTCCCGCAGGCCAGCTGCCCACGCTCCAGCCTTTGCGCTCTGCACGGCCCTCTATCCCTTATTCCTGACTCCCATGCACCAGGCTCCTGCCCACCCCCCAGGCTATTCATCACCCTGGCCCCTTCTCCCAGCAGAGCTTCAGGGCTCCTCCTCTTTGATCCCTTTATCCATGTCCTCCCAATCCTTCAAGGCCTACTTTGTCTCCTGCAGGAAGTCCTACCAGACTACCCACTGGGTCCTGTCTTATCTCTGCTCCAGGGCTGGATGAAACGCCCTCTGGAAGGGTCAGGACAGGGTGGGGGAACCCTGGCTCACTGTAGCACAGTCGTATGTGGGGGGGTGTTCCATGGCAGGACGTGAGCACTCCAAAATACCAGCATCGCCCCATGTGACTGTCGATACCCTGCCCTATATGAAGGTGGTCTAGCAGGGGCAGCGACGCCCAAGTTCACACAGCCCCACAACCCCACAGGGTCCCACACCACCTTCTTACATGCCTGCTTAAGCTACTTTGCTTCCTCACACACTCTGGGACTCCTGCTTAAAAGGGTTCAGTATCTGGGCTGCCTCTGTTTCCCCAGATGTTACATCTTTTTGGAGCATGTCTGTGCCTACTGGGACCCAGGAGCTGGACTCAGTGTAAACAGAGAGGGTCAGCTAGCTCCCCAGGCTCCAGCTGTGACCATTCTCTGACCGGCGAAGTCTCCGGGAGGGAGGGCCCAGCAGAGCGGCTGAGGGGCTTTGAGAACAAGGTCACATCTCGGCAACCGAAATCCAGTCGAGCTCCTTCCATCAAGTTTTTAACTAGAAAAATAGTGTGCCCATTTCTCTGTAATACACCTCTGGGCTTTTTTATTATGACTTCATTTCCCCTTGTAATATTGGAACGTCTCTATAATTGTAAAAGTGTAATAGAATCTAATAGAATTTCATTTGGCGCCTGGAATGCTCCGTGCCATGGCCGCTCATTCGGAGTGAAATAATGATGTCTAATGCCCACACACGGCTCCCCGTGACCTTATTCAATCTTGGGGCTGATCGGGAAATATATTGATTCAATTATACACTGATGACAAATGAACTCAAAGAAAGAGGAAAAAAAAAGGTCAGCATATATTTGAAAATGTAAATCTTAGCAATGTCTTTGGGGTTCAACCCAAAAAAAAAAGCCATTTCAAAATGCCATTTGTGGCTAATAGTGTGGAGTTCCAGGCTCAATCAGGGAGATGCGTAGGATGGCTGGAAAGGCATTAATGGGGCGTCGCTTTTTTAGAGCCCGGATCAGGTCCAAATCCACCCTGATGTGGACCTGCCCCACAGGAGCTGCCCCACACAACCTCTCCCCACAGTGCCTCTTCCCCAGCTGCAAGACCTACTTTTCCTCCCTTCCTCCCTTCCTCCCTTCCTCCCTTCCTGGCTGCCAGGGAGAGGGTGAAGAGACAGGGGTGACAAGGTCAGACCACTAACAACATTTGGACAGAGGTGTGGTTGTACTTGGACTCCAGGGTGGTGGGTGGTGCCCTTTGGGTAGGACAGACACAGCAGGTGATGAGCACGGTGGGAGAAGGTGAAGGAGCAACACTTAGAAGCCAGGTGGTGGGGGCTGGGAGCCAGCCAGCGAGGAAGGAGGCACACCCCAGGTGGGCCACATCATGGAAGCCAGACGAGGGGAGAGTTGGAAGAGGAGAAAAAAGACCAGTCATGTCAAATACTGTCAAATTCTAGAAGGTGGATTTGCATTAAAACTCCAAGGCACTCACAGAATTTCTCTAATAAGAAATTATTCACTTAGCACTATCTTACACACACTAAAGAACACAAATATTAGGTATACAGCTCAATGAAATTTTTACAAATTTATACATGCCTGTAACCAAATCAAGATAAAGATTAATGTGTGTGTGTGTGTGTGTGTGTGTGTGTGTGTGTGTGTGTGTATATATATATATATATAGAGAGAGAGAGAGAGAGAGAGAGAGAGCCAAAAAAATGTATACACATTTTAAGAAAGGAAAGCTGCATTAAAATTGTAATACTCAATATATACTGATAACAAAAGATGACCACAAGTCACATTTGACTTCTGCCATTACAAGAGGTGCTCAAAGTGGTTACCATCAGTGTCCAGACACTTCTGATTATGGCGAACTACTGCTTGAGCAACGTTGACCAAAGTGTCCACTTGTATACATTTTTTTGGCACCCCTGATATACATATACGTATGTAAAATCACCACCCAAATCAATATATAGACTATTTGCAGCACCCCAATGACCTTCCTCATGACCCCTCCAAGTTAATAGTCCCACCTGCCCCAGGTAACTGCTATTCTGCCTTCTATCCTCATAGATTACTTTTGCCTCCTTTTGGACTTCATATAAATGGAATCGTACAGTATGTAGTTTTCTGCATCTGGCTTCTTTCCCTCAACATCAAATCTGTGAGATTCATTCACATGTTGTATATACCAGCAGTCCTTGGCGTTGCACGGCAGTGTGGAGCTGTGAAAATGACTGTGCAGGCTGAAATCATGCAAAGTGATTTTGATAATCATGGGGAAAATTATGATTGTTCTGTGACTTCTAAAACTCTTAAATCAAAACACTAAAAACTCTTACTGTTGGTTATAAATGCATAGGGAAATTTAAAAATCAATAACACAAATATTCATTTAGCACACTGTAATTTAAAACATCAAGAATTCAAGTGTATTATTTCTTTGTAAAAAAAAAAAAACTTACCAAGTTGGTAAGAAACAGCGCTTGTCTCCTTCCTCTCTCTTGTCATGAGACTTACAATGCAGAGCGAGTGTCTTTCCTGTGCTTTGGTGAATTGCCCTACTGTTTCCTAAGTTTGGATCAGCTTCCAACATTTTGTCCTTTGTGCTTTCAATGTTCTGAAATAGCCCTGAAATTCCCTTTAATGTGAAGGTTTTTGCGAGTGTCACTTTCCCTGGGACACCTTCATCCTTTTTGTCACAACCGCCTTCCTCACGTATGTCAGTAAGTTTACCTTCTCTAAGGTCCTGTGGCTGCATATCTAGAGTCAAACAGTGGCCATGTCAGCATTCTCATAGTCAGCTCTTTCTTCAGCAGCTCTATTTATGTTTGCTTTGAATTTCAGTTCCATCTTTATCGATTTTCATTTTTTTGTTGACTGATTCCTTCCTTTGATTATTGATTTTGTAGACTGTCACATGGGTTTATAACTTGGAGACGAGGAGGCAACACAACTGCACACTTTGCTGTGTGTGCATAAAATGAACAGCAGTTGCCCAGTGGCCAATTGCTGACAGACTTCAAAAGAAGTGACATAATTGGTCATAGGTCATGATGTGCATCTGCTATTTATATAGCGACTTATGGACTAAAAAGCTAGCAGGGAAGTTTGTATTTTATGCAATTACAGTTAATATACCATGGTAACTAAAATTTGAACTGTGTTACTGGGAACCTAGTCTTATTTAACTAAACTGTGTAACTGAAATTTGTGCACATCAGAACCATGTAAAATGAAGACGGCGTGTATAAGTAGTCTTATCTTTTTCATGTTTGTGTGCTACTCCATTGTATGGATATGTCACAATTTATTTATCCCTTTTTCTGTTGACGGACACTTGGGTTGTTTCCAGTTTGCCTCTAATGTGAATAAGGCTGCTATGAACATCTTGTACTTGTCTTTGTCAGCATATGAACTCATTTTATGTGATTTCTCTACTCTGGTTCTCTGATTATTTCATGGGACTCCAGGCAAGCCCCGAACCTCACAGGGCTGGAAGCATCTGAGCCATCTCTGTAAAGAGAGAGGATTCACAGGGCTATAATTGGACTGATGGGAGAAAAGGCCTGCAGGGATCATCTTGTTTGGCCCTTCCGCTCCTCCGACACATTTCACAGACAGAAAGATAGACTTCAGACCCAGAGGAACTTGCCTGAGGTCACACAGTTAAGCCTCTGGGGCCCCAAAGCTGCTCCTCCAGGAGGGGCTCCTGTGGTACTAGAACTTACCTTCTCTGGGGCTGCCGTGATCTCCCTCTCACTCTCCATGAGCAAATACCTCCACCCCATCCACATGGGGGCTGAAGGCAACTCAGGTGTGTGGGGCTAGGGGGCTGATGACTGGAATCTTCCCTCTTCCTGAAACTCCAGAAGCTTGCAGTAAAAGTTCAGCCCGGCCTGGCTGCCCCATTTAATTCTCATAATTAGCTGACAGCTCATTAGCAGCTCATTAGAAGCCCTGGAAATGCAGTGACAGTAACAAATTCAGTGCAACCAGGCAGTCTGGGGGCGTCCCCAGAGGCCTGACCCAGGCTGGGCTTCTGGGGAGCTACTGGGAAAGAGCTCAGCCTCGGTGCCCATGTCTGAATCCTCACTCTGAATCCTATCCTTGGATCCCATTAAAATTTTCCTACCCCCTTCCTCCTGCCCATTGCCACTTCCCAGCCCTGCCCCCAGCTGCAGGACCCTCAGCGACCCTCCTAAAGGCTCCTCTCCTATAAGGACCAGCTAGAAGGAGGTAGCCTGGCTCCAAGATAGGAATGGGGACCCCCAAAGCCTCTAAGGGCCACAGAAAGCCCAGATTCTCTGCCAAACACAGTTATCAAGCCAGTCTGCAAGGCCCAGGGCCACCTGCCCACCCACTGTGTCCTAGAGCGCGTGTCCTCCAATGCCTCTCTCCGTTTGTCCTTCCAGCTCTGGTCTTAGCCTTTCCGCCTGTCCGCCTGTCTGTCTGCCTGTCAGAGTCTATCTCCATTTATTCAACATTCAGTAGGCACCTACTATTTGCCTGTTCTGTACTAAGTGTGAAGTAGCTACAAAGCTAAGTTAGCTACAGTCTATAAGTCAAGGGCTCGTGACACAGCGGGGATGGAGATGGGTAAACAGACCTAATCTCACAAGATAAAGACTGGGATGGAGGAAAAACTGAGGAAGCATCAGAAGAGGGGAACCCAGAACCCCAGGGGTGGGGCCAGTCAAGGGAGGCTTCCTGAAGGAGGCAGCATCTTGAAGGAGCAGGAGTTTGCTGGTCTATCTGTCTGTTCTTCCGACCACCACCTCTGTGCCTTTTCATTTTCGCTGTAGCCCAGATCCTCTCCTCCCTACAGCTGAGCCCCTCTATTTCATGGTCTTGGATCCACCAAAAGCTCCAGGAGCAGAGGATAGAAACTTGGAGCAGAGCCAGCCCCACGGGAAACAGCTAGAGCCTGGAGTGGGCAAGGAGAGACAGAGCAACCTCTCTTACAGCAGGGCTGGAAAGGTACAGAACAAAAAACGGGAGAAAGGGGCAGGAGGGAAGAGGAAAGTAGTGGGGAGGGGCTTTGATTCCTGTGCCCAGGCAGCCCCAGCCTCCAGCAGACCAGGTGACCTTGGGTAAGTCCCTAATCTCCCCTGGATTTCTGTCCCCCACCCGCAACCTCTCACCATGTTCTGTGAGCACTGTGGCCTGGATGGAGGAACAGGGATTCCTGGCCACTAAAGGTCAGGGCTCTCCAAGAGAGGCCTGGCCCCGTTCTGAGTTCCCAGCTCTACCTTGGGGTGGCCATGCGTCTGCCACTGGGATCGATGGGAAGTCATTATCACTGCCACATGTTAATGACACCAATTAATTCCCCATCTGTGGGTCCCATGCAGCCTTCAGTGCTGAAGGTTAAAGGGAGGGGCACTGGCTCAGGGCGGCTTTTCCCCAGGATGACGGTACAGGCCTGTGTACGTACAGCCTATGTGTGTACAAGCATGAGAACTCATCATCCTTGTGTTGCCTTGTGTATAGAGAGCACGTTCCTGCTTCACTGGTATACACATGTGTACACGAGTGCACTCTGTATGTGTGTACTGTGTATACAAGGTGTTTTATGTACAAAGTGTCAACCTTATATATATGTGCCAAGTACTGTACGTATTCTGTGTAAAAAGTAAGTGCATATAAGTTATTCCCTCTATATTATGTTTGCACACCATGTAGGGCTTACATCTGTGTGTAAATGTTATGTGTGTGAGTCCTATGTCTGTGAACACTGAGGACACAAAGTATTTGCACCTCTTAGAGCCACACGGATTGTGCATGGGCATGTGGGTGTGCATTCTACTTGCATCATTGTACATGTGTGTGCACAATATGCCCAGTTGTGTGTATGCTTATTTGTACATTTGTGTGCTAACTGCAAGGAGTCCTGGCCGGCAGACCACTCTCTCTGCTGTCTAGGTATGGGGTAGGAAGCAGGGGCTCTTCTCTGCTTCTTTGGGGATTGGGGTTCTGCCCTTGAGCCCGGGGTTTCAAAGGTAGTTCTTCTTGCACTGTGACATGGACCTGAAACGGCCTGACCTTCATCTGGGTTTTGAAGGATGAATAGGAGTTCACCAAGCAAACAGCAAAGAGGGGAAGAGGGTTCCAGCCTAAATGTTCTAAGTGTGTTACATCCATTCATATGATCTTCACTGCAACCCTGTGAAGTGAGCATTATCATTATTCCCATTTTACAGCTGAGGAAAATGAGCCAGAGATGTTTAGTAGCTTGCCCAAAGACACATAGCTTGAAAGCGGCACGATCAGGATTGGGACAGACACACACTCACATTTGCCCACGCACAATGATATACACAGTGCACATGCACACATAAGATAGATAATGGATACACACTCGTCATCACACAGGCATGCCTGGCAAGCACATACACACACGCACATGCCCATACCCAAACTGTCTCCAGTTGTCCCTAGCTGCCCAGTGACTCAGGCCAGAGCTCTAGGTCAGCCCTGGCTTCACTGCGGTGGGGGTCAAGGAGGAGGAGGGTAGTGAGCATGCAATGAAGGGGGAACAGAGGGAGGTGCCTGGGGGTGGTCTTTACCTTGTAACCATATCTTTGCAGTCCATAACCGGAGGGCAGGTTCCTCCCCACCCACCACACCCAAAGAAGTGGCCCGTTTTGCAGACCTCATCTCAAGTCTCATTTTCTCCGTCAGTCTTGGAGGGAAGAATGCTGTCCACCCTGTCTGTGAGCAAGCCCATGGGAAGGACTCTCTGGGAATGGGCGGTGACAAGCCCCCAGTTAAGCCTCAGATGTCACCAGTCCCCTCAAGGGCCAGCAGCCACTTAGGCTCAAAAACAAGAAACCTAAAAAGCTGCTTCTTGCTTGTGCGCAATGCTGCCTCTTGTCCAGGAGGCTCCCTGAGGGCCAGGCTCTTCCCAGCCTTCACCCTCAATGGCAAGCTGTGCCCTGGCTGCCCCCTTACCGCCTTAAAGGCCCTGGATGGGCAGCCTGCCCAGCCTGCCGGTGCCAGGACGCCCTGCTTGCCGCCCGTCCCCTGGGCTCCCTCTTTTCTTAATTAACAGAAAGCCATTGTGAATACTAAAGAAGAAATTAGCACCTGTCAGTCATTGCTGGGTGTTTATAGATTCCTCAAGCCCTCTTTCATTAACCCCTCCGGTTCCGAAGCCCTGCCTCCCCTTACACGAGAGCGGGCGGGGACCCTGCCCTCAGGGAACCCAGTAGAGCTGGTCTTGACTCCCTGCTTAACAGTGGCTTCCCATTCATCTTAGAGTCAGACTCACCATGACCCCAGGGATGCCCCTGCCACCCCAAGAGGCCAGGCAGTCAGATCAAGACATGAAGTATACATGTCCTTTCACCTTCCATTCCACGTCCAGGAGCTAATCACACGAACGAGCAATGTGTAGAAGATCTGTCACAGAGCTAATTGTCACAGCAAAAAGTCATAAACAGTGTCTCTTGGTATGGGATGGCTTGTTAAGGGGCAAACAGTACTACTCAGCAGCCACCAAGTAACAGTGACATAAATCAGTATTTATTAACATGGAAAAATGTCCTTTATGCAATGTTTTGGCAAAACTGTAGGTTATTAAAGTGCATTTACAATATGACATTTGCATAAAATTGTATGCATTATGAGAGAGTGAAAGAAGGCTCGAGAGGACAGATGTTTTGAAGTCACCAAAACGTTAATAGTTATCGCTCAGTGGTGAAATCTCAGGTGATTTTTTTTTAATTATTTTTTATTGTGAAATACACATTTTTTAGAATTAGTTTCAGCTGTGAGGTGATTTTTTTTTAACTTCCTTTTTGTACTTCTCTGTGGTGTTTGAGTTTATATATATATATATATATCATATATATATCATATATATTTTATATATATGATATATATATATATATATATTTTATTTTATTTTTTTAATAATCAGAAAATCCAACCGAGGTGTGCTAATTGGATGGAGGGTGCTGAGTGGAAGATCTTCAGATGTGCTGACTCAGGGAACCCAGGGGCAGCGGGTGGGGCCGGTGGCATCATCTGACCTAAGGGGGCACTGGGAGGAGCCTCCAGAGGGTAGGGGAGCGGAGCAAGTCCTACTTGACTAAAGGGCTTCCTAATTTTTGTGGAAAGCAAGATTATTTGGAGACAGAGGATGCGGTGGCCTCGAAATCCAGTTACATGGCCTGTGAGAGTCCAGAGCCCTCACAGAATGATTCCAGTTCCTCTGCCTGCGTTCCGGCGTTTCTCTCTGCCTGTGGGCTCCCACCACCTCTCACACAGCCCTTAGGTCAACCTGAGCCCACCCCATAGTCAGTCAGGTGCTTTGTGAGTTGGGAGGAAGGGAGATCAGTCGAGTCAGGGGATTGAATTAGTCAGCCCCTGCTGCCATAATGAAATACCACGACCATGGGGCTCAAACAACAGAAATTTATTTTCTCACAGTTCTGGAGGCTGGGAAGTCCAAGCTCAAGGTCCAGCAGGGTCGGTTTCTGGTGAGAAGCCTCCTTCTGACTTGCAGATGGCCATCTTCTTGTAGTGTCCTCACGAGAGACAGCAAGATCTCTGGTGTCTCCTGGAAAGGCGCTGATCCCATCAGCTCAGGGCCCCACCCTTATGACCTCATTTGACCTAATGACCTCCCTGAAGGCCCTATCTCCAAATACAGTCCCATGAAGGATTAGGGCCTCAACATATGAATTTGGGGGGGAGGGGCGTCATTCGTCTACAACAGGAATAATGATGCAGAGGTCACGTGGCAAATGGAGGGTTTAGACCATCGCACTGTTTCTCCCTTGCTGCTTCTCCCAGAGCGACGACCACTCCTCCCCACCTCCAGCCTCTCCCTGATGCTTTCCTCAGGATTTAGGCCTGTTGCCATCTCATCTTCTAGCCCAAGGGCCCATCAAGGGATGTTTTGCAAACAAGTAAGTTTTCCTTCCCAGCAGGGATTTTAACAAATGACATTTTCCCTATCATGCAGCATAAACTAAATTCATTAACGTGTTTCCAGCATCCAGGGAGGATTCTGATGGTGAGCCCTCCTGAGAAGGCTGGTTGGCACGGAGGTGGCAGAGCTCCCACGCACAGGCACACTTGCAGGGTTTGAGTGGTTGTGGTTTTAATTAGCTGCTATTCTTGCCTTTTAACCACAGACTACTATTAATTTAGCTTCATCATTATCGATTTAGTTGCTTGTTGGTTAATCCTACAATGTGTAGTGACACATACAGAGGGTGCCAAAAAAAAATGTATACACTCTTTAAAAAAGGAAAAAACTGTATTAAAATTGTAATACTCAATATATACCAATAACAAAAGATAGATACAAGTCACGTTTGACTTCTGCAATTATATGAGGTGCCCAAAGTGGTTACTTACCATCAGGGGCCGGGCACTTCTGATTATGGTGAACTACTGCTTGAGAAACGTTGACCAAGGTGTCCATTTGTAGACATTTTTTTTGGCATACCCGGTATTTGCAACAGGGTTGCCAGGGTATAACTTTCCACCACCCAGCACGAAGGTAGGCATTCCTGTCGTTTCCAGTGTGAAGAATTTCCATCCTATGGCTACCTCAGAGGTACACCAGCTGTACATTACTCAGCACTCCCTCCTCCCATTGCGGACAGACAGAAACTCATTATTGGTGATGAGCTCCTAGAATCTGTGTTACTTAAATAACTAGCAATGCACCATCAAGTCAGCATAATGGAACCACTGGATGATTTTCAAGCCACAGAGAACAGTTTTATCATGTGTTTAAGCTTATATTCTTTAACAGTAAATATGCAGTTCGTACATGCTGCCAGCAGCGAGTTGTCTGCAACTTACTTATTTGTGAATTCTTTTTCCCTGGAAAGCAGAAGCAGATAGGTGAGCCCTGGAGGAAAATTCTGCTGGAGGATGCGGTCTACTCCCTGGGCACTCAGGCCACGGAGCTTTCCAGACTTCCCACAGGACAAGTGCATCCCCTTGCTTCCTTCTCTCCTTCCTTCCCAAGCCAGCCACCCACCTTGTGGTCCAGAGAGCCCCCAGGAGACTGAATGGGGTCAGAGCTGTGGTTCCAACCCAGCACCATGGAGCGATTCCCAGCAGGAGCAGGGCACTTGAGAACAGGAACCTTGGCTGAATCTTGGGAACTTGGGTCCTGGGCAGGATGGGACAGAAAGTGACAATGAGTTTTACGTGTGTCTAAGCATGTTATGTGGGCAGGTTCAAACCTGTCCCGTGCAGCAGAAAGGGTCAGAGGTTGCACACGAGTGCGTTCACATGTGTGTGCTGGGTGATGGGATATTACTTAGAATTGACTGGAGCCAGAAGAAGGCAGAGCTGGGCTTTGGAGCTCTCATTCCTCATCTTGCCTGGTGCTTTCATCATCAGCTGTGATCTCTGCAACAACACTTTGCCCAGCAGGCTTTGATTCTGCATTTTTTTAAAAATAAGCAAGATCACATTTCCAACTGCCACCCTTCGGCTCCTGACCTCCCTGAAGTTCCCAGCACTCTGCCCTGGGTGGGAACAGCTCCTCCTTGGTGAAATCTGAAGCTGTTTTCCTAGCATCAGTTCTTTCTTCGTCGGTGTCCTAAATCCTGCGTAAGTTGGTCCATTCACCAAAGCCAGTAACCTGTGCCTGTTTGCACTTTGTAAAATCCTCCATTTTCCTTCAGCCATGTCACAGCCAAAGCAATAACTGGAAGCTAGAGATAGTGTCTTCGTTAACCAAGAATGACCAACAAATATCCCTACAGCCTTGGGTTAATGCTGTTGTCCTGTTGTCTAGGTGGGGGCACTGCAGAGCCCTCAATCTTCACCTTGGTCCCAAACAGATCCCCCCTAAAAATTGCCCAATTAAAACACACCTCATTTTAAACCTCTCAACCCTCAAAGGCAGTGATGGGGGCCCTACATGATTGATATAGGGTATCCGGAAATCCAGGTCAGCTGAGTCTGCTGCCTGGGCCTCCCCTCCTCACGGTGGCTAAGGGTTCCATTATTACTGCTGCCCCATAGAGAACGGGGGTGGGACCACAGCTGGGTGAGGAGCTGATGGAACTGTGGGTGACTAGGTCATAAAGCCTCTGCCTACCCTGGTCGCCACATAGGATCCAGAAGGTTCGTCCCACAGGGGGCATCCTAAACGCAGAGTTTAGAGAGACCACACCTCCCAGCTCCCAGCATCCTTCCAGCTGGACACCTTGTCTGGCATCTGGTCCAGAGGCACCAAGCAGTCAGAACACCCCTTTCACTGAGGCTTTCTGCACAGTGATGGGTTGGACTACATCTTACCCTTTGCACCTCCAAAGAAGCCTTTTATTATTTCTTTTATGGGCTCCATATTTTGAAAGATTTTGTCCCCCCAAAACTTTAGGTGTGAGCATGGCCAGAGCCATTCATCATAGGCAGATATACACTTTCCATTACTTCTTTGACATTTGAAAACAGCCTGCCAATTGCTTGCTCCGGGGCCCAGGCAGGAAGCAGACATATTGACTGTGAGGATTACGCGGGGAGCTCTGAGACCTGAAGTGGGGCCAGGGAAGGCCTGAGAGATATCTTCAAGGGGTCCTCCCACCCAGGTCCCTCTGCGCACTTCCTCCAGGGCACATGATGCTCCCTCCCACAGGCTCCACCCCCACTCCACAAGCTACATCACACGCACCCCAGCACTCCCTTACCTCCCATGTATGCCCACTTCCAAGGCTGAGTCCATATCAGGGGCTACATGAGGGGATGCCCACAACAAGGGACACACTAGGACACGAGACCCGGGCTGCCTTGTCACACCATGTCTGGGTGGAACACCCCGGATTTGGGCCTGGCTTCCATCACTTTGGACACATGGCATCTTGCTGGGTAGCCGCTGCCATGGTCTCTGGCTCCCCAGGAGGTGCACAGAATCTCGGAAAGCAGAAGCCTGGAGATAAAAGTGAGGGGCAATAATGTCAGAAGTTAGCACTTTGGTTTTGAGGGTCACATCTGAGCCTCTGCTTCTAGGCAAAGAGTAGCACAGGAACGGGGACACGTGTGAACCGTCCTGGGAATCCTGAGATGTTTGGGGAGAAATCCCCTGAAAAACACTCAGATTCTTGTTCATAATGTGGGGGGAGGGCTCCGAGCCATTTAATTTTGGCATAGAGGTTAATGTGTCCCTGTCCCCAGGAGACTTGGGGACATGTGCTTACAGACACAGACACCTCATGCTCATCCTGTTTGGGGAACCGAGGAAGGTCTAGTCCAAGGTTGCCAAGCCTCTCCTGGTCCTCACTGCCCCTCCAGCAGCAGCTAAGCTGCTAATGCGTTCTCTGGCAAGCAGGCCTGTGATTCAGTCTGTAACTCTCCCCTCTGTGCATCTCAGTGGATAATTAGCAAGACGGACACTTAAGGAAAATGGGTCTGTCATCCTGGGTAATCTCAGGGCTCTGTCCCTCAGCTCCAACCCAGGCACGTCAACACGCTCTCTGTCACTCTCGCTGGCATCACTCTGGGAGAGGGCTCTTTTATGGTCACTCAGAGTCTGCCATAAGGACATCGATAGGAAAATAAATGTGCTTCAGGGACGCAGCGTCATTAAAGGCTGTCCTAGCAAACTCAAACCAGACTGCCCACAAATCCTTGCCAACAGGGTTTGCGAGCAGGAACACGATGGGCCCCACTGATGAG
>NW_017732184.1:272964-348739 GCF_001890085.2 Hipposideros armiger | reverse complement strand
GGGAGTTAGTGGGGTGGGGGGGTGGCAGGCCACACTTGGAAGCCTGGGCTCGCTCTGGAAAAAGACCCAGATGAACTAGAATGAAGAGCCAAGAAATATGTCATCTGAGGAGGAGTCCAAGAGAAGTGAGGATATTTAGATTGGACAAGGCGCACAGGAAAGTGAGGGTCACCTTCGATTCCTGAGGGGCCATTATGTAGCAGAAGGAGTTGACTTTAAATAGTTCCAGAGGGACCAGCGAGGAGCAGGTGTCATTTAATATGAAGACCTTTTCTAGCACTTGCGTGTTTTCAGAGTGGAATTCATCTGCCTGTCATTCCCCTCCAGACAAGCAGAGCATACTGCAGACACAACACCCCTGCCGAGATTTAATGTGGGAGGTGGGGGACACCACAATGCTTCATGGTCAGGAACTGGTATAAAAACACCAGTGACAAGAAAGTTGGTATGAAGCGTAAGTGGATGAGTGACTACGCTTTATACTGATGGGAGGAAGGGTGATTGCTTCTGGAGGGTAAACAATGCCTGTAAAACATTACCCATTTCAGTGGGTTTTAGGCTTTTCTTGCAAAGTTCAAAACAGCAACTCGTTCTCTTCTCCTAGTAGCAGACAACAGACTCGAGAGATGGGCAGCCCGGACAAGAGGGCTGCTACCATTCTTGGCTGCTGGGCCCATTCCAGAGCAAGTTTCCCCGTCCTGCACCAAAGAATGGGCCTGAGCCTTCAGAAACAGGGTGCTGTCAGTGCGAAAAGAAAAAAAAAATCACTCCACCTAACATGAAAGCCACAAGAGAGGGCAGAAGCTAGAGGTATGCGAGGGAGGTGAGGCAGAGAAACGCTCCAGCAGCTGGCTTCTGAGCTCCATATTTTCTGTGGTACAGGTACACATGCCGCCTGATGAAGAATTATGGGAAATCGAAATATTATAGTGACTCCTAACCCCACCACCCTGTGATGGGAATTACGGCCCTCGGCTCCTGGTAAGCATCAATCTGTCACGTCTATACAGGCAGGTCTGTCCAAACCTGGGGAGGCAATGTGTCCTCTCTCTGGTCAAAAACATATTCAAAGGCTTCTAAAGACTACTACTGACAGTGGTCAGTTAGAGCGTTTAGAAATTATTGTTATCCTGCAAAGTCCTGCAGGATTCAGCTCTCCCTGGTATGGTGTGGTTTGGTCTGACTCAAGTTTGTCAATATGCAAAATCATCCTACTCCGTTCTGAAACCTTCAGCCCCAAACTTGCCAAAGCTACCACTGTAGGCTTTTGCTGGGAGACAGAGGTGTTTGCAAGCCCCCTGGCCTTTGGAACTCTGAGATCAAACTTTACAGCAGTCTCAGGCCTCAACTATAATACAAAGGCCCTGAGAGGCACGTAGTATAACAGTGACACACCGTGGCTGGGTTTGGATCTTGGTTCTGCTGCTTCTTAGTTGCCTTGGACATGTTTCTTAACTTTTCTATGCCTTAATTTATTCCTCTGAAGACATAATAGTAGTAACTTCATAGGTTGTTGACAGGATTGAAAGAATACACGTAAAATGCTTAAAATGGTGTCTGGCATGTGGTAAGTACTCTGGAAATATTGCTATTATTTTATAATGACTCTGAAGAAGGGCTTTAGTTAAAAGGCATACCCCTCCCACGAATATAGCTCAAAGTCCAGTTTACCAGGGGACTTCAATTGCTAGTCAACTCAATGTAAACTAGTGCCTGGATCAGGAAACACTGGTTGCCACCTCCACACAGGCCTTCTTCTTTGGGGTCTGGGGAAGGTGTCAGTTATTCCACATCTTCCACCTGCCCTGCCCCGGGGTCAGACTGGAAATGCTGGTTCCGAGGACCATGCAATTGTCCCAGGATGGAGACAACTTTCTGTGCTGATGAGAAGTCTGTCCTAAACAGCTTGGTGTCAGGATCTTGTCTTCAGAGACACATGGGGTGAAAGGGTCCAAGATTGTGTCTCAGTCCCCCAAGGGCGGCAAAATTTATAGAACCTCTGTATCAATGCCAAGGATATGTGCGATCTGGAGAGGCCACAGAATCCAGTTAGGAGAAGTCTGTACTAGCAGGAGAGGGCCGCACGGCATCTGTGACTCTGTCTTCTGGGCCAGGCCAGGAACACTGCACAGAGAGGACGTCCTCTGAGGTCATCACTCTGTGTTCTCTGGGTCCACCTAAGATATCTGAGATGGCACCAGGCCACCGAAAGGGAAAGTCTCTAAGATAGCCAGTGGTGACACAGCAACGGCCCTATTAATCTTCCCAATGTCCCACTGTCACGTGTGTGTGGCTGTTTAAAGTGAGGTCACTGGGCCAGTGGTGGGAATCCCCACCACTCCTGCTGAGAACTGCTCCAGATAATTTAGGGAAATGTGGAGAACTGACAGAGAGAGAACAGAGTTGAGTTAATTATACTAGCAACTGAGGAAGGCAGCCACAAAGATGCAAGACAGACACTGAATATGGCCTTCCTTTGAAGAACAAAGGCAAAGAAAATTGGCTCACCAATGAGAATTAAGTGATAACGATGTACTGAACAGAAATCAAAACCAATTCGAAAGCCAGCTCACTCAGAAAAATACAGGGTCCTGAAGAGTAAAACTGAACTACAGTGAGGCCTCTGAATAGTGAAATTTTTACTTTAAAATGCTTTGTAAGTTGATTTTAGCGCCTGCGGAGATTAAACAAATGCACAGCCCAGGGACACAGCTTCAGGTTGTTTGTGCTGGTGCTACAGGTCCCCTGGAAGCCTCTGCCATGCCCTCAAGTCCACAGCCAGGAAACAGCGAGGACAGCTCATCCCAGGCCATAGGTCCTCTTGGCTGTTACAAGTCACATGTTGCTTTCTTTGGGCTCCCAAAGGCCATGGTATGAATTTAAGACCTAAATGCAAACCTCCTGGGTCTAGACACTCTCGGACTCAGTTGGGCAGTGGTAATTTCTCTTGCTCAGTCTTGGTTCCAACCCCAGGAACATCCCTGCTATCCCTTTCCTCAACCCCTAGTGACCATCAGTTTGTTTCAGGAAGAACTCATTTAGGCTTTCTCTCACTTTACCGGCATTTGGAAGAAGACTGGCAACCACAGACAAAACTGCCCCAGATCAAGAACAATGCAAAACTGACAAGGAAAGGGTCTGGATCCTTTTAATTCCCAGGAGGAGCCAGATGGTACACTCAAATGGGGTAGTTGAGAGTTTAACAAATGGTACCAAGAGAGTTTAGGGAAACGCACAAAGGATGACACAGTACCCCAGGGCAATAGCCCCTGATCTTGGCCCGAAGGGGCAGGAGACACAGCTGGGAGAGAGGCCTACAGAAGGGAAATGCAGTGTATTCCCAGCAGCCCAGCATAAAGGCGCTGAGGGAACTGATGCCTGGACCTGGCTTTCCCGCCCTCTGGTTGCCTGTTGGTGACTCCCACTGACAGAATCCCAGCAAACCCAGAGGCCAGGGGGCCTGTTACTGCTGTCCCTAGAGATCAGCCTCTCTGGGCGGAGCGGACGGAGCAGGGCACAGTGGTTCTGGAAGCGGCAGATGGAAGGTATTCAGCCCAGGGTCATTTCCCAGAGGCCACAGCTTCTTGGTCTCCAGCCAAGTGCAGCCCTTTATGGGACACAACTTCCCTGGCCAATTTCAAAGCTCTGCTTACTGCTGGGAACGCATGTTTGAACAAAGCCTTTATTCTCTATTCCAACAGCAGGCTGGAATTTAAAAAGCTTCATTTTCCAGACTTGCTGCTTTTGATTTGTCCAACCTGGAACTTACATTTTGGAGTCAAATAGAATTATTTAAACAAAGCGTTTCAGTGATAAGCTCAAAATGTTTTGATTTTTTTTTTTTTCCTCCTTTCCTCCTCCCGACACCACATAACACTTCTCCTCAAAATGTAAGGACTGTTCTGTGGCCAACTCTAAAAATCACAGCCTCTCTCAGCTCCCATTCCCCCCGGGCCTTTGTTTCTTCAGCCTGTGTCTTCGACTGGGTGTGCTTGTGCCCAGGCCAGGGGAGGGCCCAGTCCTACCTAGCTGGCCTGGAGCAACGTGCTGTGGTGGGGCTGTGCCGCCCTCCTCCGACTCCTGCTTCCAGGTCTGGCGGAACCACAGGCTGTCATCCAGTCAGTGTTCTTTATTCATTACTCGCACGTCTTCTTTTTGTCCCCCCCCCCACTCCCAACCCATTTTCCTTTCTTCTCTGATTTAAGCCCTTCTCTGATAGCATCTTCTTCTTGTCCTCAGCCTAACTTCTCCCCACCCCCAAGCCTGCATTTATCTTGCATCATATCCCTCCTGCCTTAACTTGTCTGTTATTTTTAAGTTGGAATGTGGATCAGCATTTGCATTTCCTGTAAATAACACCTGTAAATAGCACTGTCCTAGGGAGAGTGTGTCCCTCGGGGTCACACAAAGCCCTGCCCTCCATGCCGTAATGCAGGTGTCAGGGATTGTTGCCAGTTACCAATACCTTGGAGTTGGCCTGTCAATCACCAAAAACCATCCTGAAACAGAAGAGCTGCTTTTTTTCACAGCCATGAAAGCAAAAGGAGAAAGCAAGGCCATATACCCCCAAATATGAAAGAGGTACAAACGGTTGGAAAACCAAGCTCAGACATAGCCTGGCCCAAGTTTGTTTCACACAAATAAATAAAAATAATACGAAAATTCCCTTTAGAAAGACTGAGCTAAGTTTGTGTCAAAATGGTTGTACTTCAATAAAATGAAGGCCCAATTGTACACATCTTTACAGTAGGAGGATGGTTGGACTGGCCTGGTGCTGGGTGGGAAAAGGTGCAGATACACTAAAAGGTTAGAACATGACTTCACCTTTCACTTAAGAGCTTAGTTCTGGACCTCTGCTCAAGCTTACTGAGCGGAATCACTAATTTAAGACCAAAGAGAAATGTGGATAGAAATTGGAATAGCACTCAATTTTACAACAGAATTCTCTGTGATACAAAAGATTGTATGATACTATGCAAGTAAGAACATTTTGAATACACAGAATATTCCATTTTCCAGGCCAGGAGAGGAACAGAATCAAAACCACCATCTTGATTGGCTTTTCTGCAGAGACCAGCAGCCAGCTCTCCCCTTTGCCAACAGGAGAACCAGTGGGGAAAGGACACCCCAGAACTAATGAGGCCAGGACACAGCATATGCTCCTCCCAGACTGGCCCCTTACACCCGGAGAGAAGGCTTAAAGCTTGGGAGATGGTTTACGGGCTCCTAACGGGTCTGGAAGTGATAATTAGTAAGGCAGAGAGACTTGAAGAAGCTATGTCAACTCCAGTTTTAAAATTAAGTCTAGACAATCTACGCCTTGGCTGGCAGATTCCTCCAGGCGAAGCACAATGAAGGCACTAAGAAAATGCCGGCAGAACCACTGAGCCAGGGGTAACACAGATCAGTGTTACGCATTCAGAAGCACAACTGCGTCTTTCAAATTAATTGCAGAGGCGTATCTACTACCGTTAGCCACTGAGCGAATTTATGTGCAACCAGTACATGCTCAGCTGGCCAGGTGTGGGTCATTATGGAGGCCTAAAGGACAATCCCATGCAGGGAGGGTTGGGATGAAACTAGGTGACTCTATAAAGGTAACAGCAAATGCAAACTACTCTTTTGGAATTTGTTTGGAAGGCCAAGCGAAGCATCTATCCACCCAGTTTGACCTGGGATGGCAAAATTATTTGCCTAGGTGGAAGAAGATACCTCCAATACTAAGAGTGATGATGTGTTTTCCCCTGTATCGCACCTCATGACCTTCCCCAAAGATGTGTGTCCCTCCCTTCGCAGCAGCCAGCCAAGCTCGTAATTTGCAGAGGGGCTTAGAGGACCTTATTATAGTCACTTCTTGTTAACATAAAAATTAATGTGCATGGGTAACATCTGTCTTTTATTGATTCAATCAATACATTGGGAATTTAGCAGCAAGTTAATGGCAAGCAGTTACAAAATCTCCTATTTTTCTACATTTAAAATAAATTGTCTTAAACAATCCGATAGCAACCTACAATCACAAGAACACGTGTGAATGGCCGAAGCACTTGTGCTGTTGTGCCCATGGTAAATTTCTTAGTAATTTCCTAACGAAGTCTTCTAGCACAAACTGCACCTAATTATTAGGAACCTCCATGACCACATTTGGCTGTCACGCTCCCCTATAAAAACTGTGCCTAAATTTAAGAATGTGAAGTAAAACTGAGCAAGTATGCCCGCAGCCTCACTCCGAGGGCACCTGCTGCTCTAAACAACATTTGAAAACATCTCGAGTTGACGTCAGCCCCAGCCCGCCATCAACCCTGCTGGTGGCTGTCCTTGAACACCACGCAGCGTGGAGATAACCGGCTTCAATTCTAAGCTGGTGCAAACACACCGCAGGGCTCAGTGGAGCTAAAATGCTAAAAGCTAGGCATCGGACTGTCCTTTTCCCCTCCTATTCTCTCCTTTTAGCACTACAAAGTGCAGCTCTGTTTTTGTATTATTCAGCACTGGAGGGAATCTTAGAGTTTCTTTTTGGTTCTAGATAGCGCAAGGGGCTTAGCAGTGTCTTTGGTGGTCGCCCCTCGGCTGGAAGTCACAAGGGACTTCTCTATTTCTCCCTTGATTTCGGCTGGTAGGAGTCTGCCAGATGCGGAATTTGAACAGCCCATGTCCACGTTGTCCATATTTTCCTTCTTACCGGTCACAGGAACTTTCTTTTTATAAGCAGTGGGCTAGAAATAAAAGACCTGGATTAATTTTCAGATACAAAGCAATTTACATCAATTCAAAGAAGCAAGGGACTACGAAATTGTCCAGGATTTGTAAGTCGAGCACTCTTTAGGATGTGAGATATAAACTAATCACATTGTCAACGTGCTATTTATTAAATGCCAAAGGAAGCTCCTTTAGTACCTTCAAGAAAATGGAATTGTTCAGTGTTTGGTGTAGAGCAAACTCGAGGTACAATTTCAGATCCTCTGCCAGGCGAAATGAAAGTAAATGTCTGGTAACATTTGCATAGGGACGTCCCCTTGGATGTAACTGTATGCATAGTACCTATACAGATTCCTAGACAAGTTTTGACATCTATATGGATACCCTGCCAAGTACATCATGATTGTTCTTTCTAACCTGGGGACCAAGTTGTTTCATGGGGCCCACTCCTTACATTCTCTGCGTTGATTCCAGGCACCGGCTTCTAATCCCAGTCACACCACATGGGCAGGCCTAAAGGCCTCGAGGAGTCTTGAGGCCTCACTGTTAAATGGGGAAGTGGTCCTTTCACATGTGCTACATGGGTTTCCTATGAGAATGAACTGAGGTGGTGGCCATGAAAGGACTTTGTGAGCTTTAAAGCACAAAAACAAGTAGCACAAATACAAACAATTGTATATTCTCGGGTCACCTCACCTCACAGTAGGGAAATGGTCTCTAATCCTGTCACGAGGGAAGCAGAGTCTATTTTGACCTTAGACCCATCTTAAAAGTGATCACTTCTAGTTAAATTAAGCAGAGCATAGAGCTCTAAAAGAGCAGAGACTGTCTCAGGACCTACACAAAGCAGCGTGGGGGACAAGACAGGGGGGTATAGACACAGCAAGTTCTCATTCACACAGAGTAATCTGGGAAAGGGCTCATAGGCTTAATACTCTGGTTAACTGAAAGTTAGCATACATGTGAGCTAATAATCAGGTTAGCAATCTTCAAAGAATGTGAAAAGATTACACGTAACACAAACTAATAAACCTGGTGTTTCTCTGATCATTCAGGCTTTTGTGATACAAGTGACCATGTTTTATACACAGTAGTCGCACTTAATATATATTTATTTGTCCAGTGAATAAATGGCTTCCTGGGGCTGAAGCAAAACTTCAGGTCATTAAGCGATTTGGGGGTACCTGTATTTCAAGAAAGAGAACATTTACCTGCTGTTTGCATATTGCAGACAGTCCTTAAATATGTGCCTCTTCAGAACATCATGCATGTGTGACTTTATAAGGGTGTAGACTAATTTTCGAGCTGGTAATTTTGTACAATGAAAAATTAATTTGTATAAATTTGGAAATGTAAACAGGCCCTTTTCTCCATAGATTTTTTTTTCCCCCAAGAAAATTTCTGGGTTGTTTCTCTGTGTAATTTCAAGAAACAGAAAGACTTGAAGTGCATTAGCATTCAGTAAAACAGGCTGCAACACTGAAAACTCCTTCTGTGCAGCAACAGAGAGAGACAGTACAATGCTCAGATGTTCTAGTATCTGGCTGAAGCTAAGTTGCTTTGTTTAGTACAGTCCTGGTCCCGAAGACATGAAACCAATCTTGGAAGTTTCAATTCATAAATGCTTAATTCACTTGACATATAAATCCTATTAAAAGGTGAATCTAAGTGTAAGCCTCTCTCTTTTGACATTTCCACCTCTTATCATCCAAATCACTGAGGAAATGTCTTTCAGCATGTCCACTACAGCAAATATTATATAGAATAGGAATAAGACTCAGTCATTTTCTTTTTAATGCATTCATATTCCTATCTGGTTTAATGTTTCCATTCTTCTAAACTCTTCCATTTGTTAATTAGTGTACTTGCACACGTTAAACTTTTGCTCTTACCAGCAACATAGAAGTGCCTGTTTTTGTTATTTGTTTTCAAACTGGTATTTAATACATGTTAAAACAAGTATTGTCAACCATATTCTATCTGAGCTCCAAAATCGGCCTAAAACTGGCTGCACTGAAACAAATCCCAACATTTTTTCCTTTACTCCCTGGTAACATCAATGCAAATCTATTGGGTTGTCAGAAAAGTCATGACATATTTTTTCTATGTTTTTCGTCGCAAAAATGTGTGATGACTTTTCTGACAACCCAATACCTTTACGAAAAAAAATTTTTTTCTTTTTTTTTTTGGTTAGGGTTAGGGACAGCATTAGGGTTAGGGTTAGGGTTAGGGACACGGTTAGGTTAGGGTTAGGATTAGGTTTAGAGTTAGGGACAGGGTTGGGTTAGGGTTAGGGTTAATGACAGGGTTAGTGTTAGGGCCAGGGTTAGGGTTAGGCTTAGGATTAGGGTTAGGATTAGGGTTAGGTTTAGGGACAGGTTTAGGGTTAGGCACAGCGTTAGGGTTACCTTTATGCAAATGTTTATTGCAAATGCTTACAGGCTCTGTGCATATATGTGCACCTTGTAAAATACTATACATGTGTGTACTTTACCATTTCTCTCTCCTAATTTGCAGTTTCACTAAGTTTAGGAATCAGAATCATAAGAGCTTTCCTAAAGCCTGAGTCTCCCCTCTTAAATGTCCCCTCATGGAAACCGTTCCCTGACGCTAACAAAACATGGACACAGGAGGGCTGTCATGGGGCCTTTTAGGCAGCGCTGTAACTTTCTTCACTAAGAGCCAAGTCTTTCATCTCCTTGGAACAGAAACAGCCACGGAAAATTCTAGCTGCCAGGCTTTTCTCTAGGAACATGAACAAATCTCAATTTTTCAGTGATAGAGATTTTAGGTTATAGATTATCTAAATTTTAGTTTCTCTTTTTCTTTTCTCATAGTTGATAGGATTCCTCAGAGCGCTATGCTGTCACTGATGCAATTTGAAAGTTTTATGAGTAATAGACAGAGAAATGAAAAGTGAAATTGCCAAGGTTATAGGAGTTAAGAAGATCTTCCAAGTCATGAAAGACAAATAGAAGGTGGTGAACTCTCATAACACTGTACAAAGGGAGAGGAAGATGAGAGAAGAATTTCAATATTCAGTTCTAGGGAGAAAGACTAAATAATCATTATGAGACTGTTGGCCATCATTAATCAATTCAAGAGTGTGGATCTAAAAATCATTGTAGACTATTCTCCAAAGATACTGGCATACTATTTCACAGTGACCAAGAAAACCTGGTTATCAACAGCAAACATCTTAGAAGTCAAAGAAAAAAATTCTTCTACCCTTATATAAAATCATGAAGAATTCATACCTGAAACAGTACAACAGCTTGAACAGATATAAAAAGACAAAAGAAAGTTTACGAATAGAGATTCATATGATTAATAGGTGGAGGTTTCTTTATAAGAGAGTTCTTCAGTCTAAAAATATAAAAAATTAGAGGAAAAATACAATCACAATCTATAAAATGAAGAAAGGGAAGCTCTCAGCACTGGCGCTAGACAGCATTTGGGGTGCTGCAGTCAGGATGGTTATTACACCCGGGCTTCCCCAAGCAGCACTCCGATTGTTCCTCACTTTGACAGTGTTACCATTTGGGGCTGTTGAAGAATAGTCAGTCCTACTGGAGGCAGAAAATGGAAAAGATGACCTTACAAGGTTTCTTTCAGTTCCATCGTTTAGTAATTCAGTACCCTTGGCCTGATTTCTCCAGCTCGCATTACTAACCTCTAAAAGGGGGCTCCATGTGTGGAAGGGGAGATATGTAACAAGAAAACTGGGCTAAATATACATATTTCATTATCCGCTGGCATAACTTGAACTTGATGAACTCATCTGGAGATAATGGATGCAAAACCTGGAAGCTCTAGGCATAGCCCTGAAAGTGAATACCAGTGCATGATTACTAGAAACTGTTACCATTTCTCTGAATTTTGAGTAAAGTATATGCTATTTAAGTAAAGTGGTTTATCACCATAGCAACCATTTCTAGAGTCACACACTCAAATTATAGGCCTGCCCAAGGTCCAAGTGACAGAACATTCTGATACAAATGTTCAGCTATAGTTTTGTTTGCAATGGTCATCACTTTCTCTCACATTCCTGTGGTATTCAGAAGGAAGGGGGGGGAAAAAGGGAAGAAGAAAAATTGACTTCCAAATTTATAGTTTTCTTTTAGAAGGCTTCCCACATAAAGAGCTGGGCCTTCTATGGAGATAATGAGAATAAAATCTAACTTGCAAATTAGAGAAAGATGTAAATGTCTCTCTTTTCTTTTCAATTAAATTTATATACAGTACAATGTACAAATTTCAAGTGTACAGTTTGATGAGTTTTGACAATGCACAATGCATAGACCTGTATAACCAACACCCCAATCAAGAAGTAGCACCATTTCCCAGAAAGTTCCCTCATGCCACTCCTAGTCAACCCCTCACATTCTGGGGCTCGAAGTGTCCTGACATTTTTCAAGATCAATTACTTTTGTGTTTTCTAAAACTTTACATAAATGAAATACAGTATGGACTCTTTTGTGTCTGACTTCTTTTACTTAACATGGTTTTTTAATTGAAATTTCTATTACGGTAATTATAGATTCTCATTATAACATATGTTTTTGACATTCATTCATGTATTAGTATTTTTATTGCCACGTAGTATTCCATTGTATGGATATACCACAATTTGTTTATTCATTCTTCTGTTAATGGATATTTGGGCTGTTTTCAGTTTGGGGCTGTTTATATATAAAGCTGCTATAAACATACTCTACAAATCCTTTTTTGAACTTACATTTGGGATTGCTGGGTAAATGCTAAGTAAATGCTTAACTTTATAAATAACTGCCCAACTGTATTCCAAAGGATGTATACCATTTTCCATTCCCACCAGCAATGTAGGAAAACTCCAGTTACTCTAATATTTGCAAAATTTGGACTTGCCAATCTTTTTAAATTTGGCCATTCTATAAAGACTATGTAGTGATAGATCATTATGGCTTTTCCTGATATCATTTGCATTTTCCTGATGACTAATGATGTTACACTTTTCATATGCTTATTGATTACTTATATATCTTCCTATCTGAAGTGTCTGTTCAAGCCTTATGCTTAGTTTTAAAATTGGTTTGCCTGATTATTGTTATTGAGTTTTAGGAATCATCTCATATTCTGGATATAAGTTCTTTGTTAATATTTTCTCCCTTTCTGTGGCTTGCCTATTCCTCTTCTTCGTATGTTTTAGATAGGCAAATGTGTTTACTTTTGATGAAGTCCATTTTATCCATTTTTTAAAGTGCTCTCTGTGTTCTAAGAAATCTACTTTCTCTGGTTGACAGATATTCTCCCATGTTTTCTCCTAGGAGCTTTGTAATTTAGCTTTTAGATTTAGATCTATTATCTATTTCAAACTAATTTTTGTAAGCTAGGGGATCAAAGTTCATTTTTTTCCATGTAAATATCCTATTATTCCAGCACCATTTATTGAAAAAACTATCCTTTCCTCAATTGAATGGATTTGAAACCTCTGTCAAAAATCAATTGACTACATAAGTATGGATCAAAATCTTGACTTTGATTTTATTTTATTGAGCTATTTATTTGTCTGTTCTTACACCAATACCACACAGTACTGATAACTGTAGCTATATAGTAAATGTTGAAATCAGGTCACGTAAGTTCTCTAACTTTGTTCTTTTTAGGTTATTTTAGCTATTCTAGGTCTTACATATTTTCAAATAAATTTTAGAATCATCTTGTTAATTTCTAACAAAAAAGAAAGCCCTACATTTCAATTGGGATTGCTCTAAAGTTGTAAATCAATTTGGGGAGAACTGACATCTTAATAGTATCAGATCTTCCAAATCAATGAACATGGTATATTTCTCCATATACTTGTTTTCTTCAATTTCACTCAGCAATATGTTGTAGGTTTTGGTATAAATATTTTACACATTTTGTTAAATTTATCACTAAATATTTTATGTTTTGCAGTAATATTTTAAGTGGTATTTAAAATTTTTGTTTTCCAAGTGGTCATTGCTAATATGTAACAATACAATTGATTTTTGTATACACAGCTCTTGCATCCTGCAACCTGTTTAGTTCACTTTTTCTAAATTCCTTGAAATTGTCTATGTACACAATCACATCATCTGAAAATAGAGAAAGTTTTATTCTTCCTTTTCCAGCTATATAAATGTATTTCTTTTACTTGTCTTGTTGCATTGGCTAAGACCTCTAGCACAATGTTAAAGAGGAGTACAAAGACCATCTTTGTTTTTCTCTTCAGTGGGAAAGTGTTCAATATACAAATATAACCTCTAAGAATGATATTAGCTTTAGAGGGTTTTTTGGGGTAAAAAAAATCCCTTAATGTGTAAAAGAAATTCCCATCTATTCCTACTCTGCTGAGGGTTTTTCTCATGTTTGATTGTCAAATTTTATCAATTTTTTTTCAAAATTAATGAGATAATTTTATGGCTTTTCTCCTTTACCTGAATTACATTGGTTGATTCTTGGATATTAATCCAAATATACATTCCTGGAATATGCTGTATGCTTGGTCATGATGCATTACCCTTTTTATATATTTCTGGATTCAGTTTGCTAATATCGAGTTTGGGATTTTTTGTGTCTATATTCATGAGAGATATTGGCTAGTAATTTTCTTTTCCTGTAATACCCCTGTCATGTTTCATATTAATGTTATGCTTGCCTTATAACTGTATTGGGAAATATTCTCAAGAGTTTGTGTAACAAGCTTTGTCTTCTTCCTTCTTTAAATATTTGGAAGAATTAACCAGTGAAATTATTTAGAACTAGTTTTCTTTATCGGAAAGTTCTTAAAGACTCAATTTTAAAAATAAATATAGAACTATTTAGATTTTCTATTTTTGTGTATTTGTTTTGGTGGGTTTTTTTAAAGGCATTTGACCATTTCGTATAAATTTTCCAATTTACTGACATTAAGTCATTTACAATATTCTCTTTTTAAAATCATTTCCTCCATTTTTGTTGAGAGAGTACTTGATTTGCTTTTTTTTCCCCCTACCTTGCTGAAATGAAAGATTATATCTCATTATTAGTGTTACTGTTTTAAAGTCAACATTATTTTATATTTATTTGTGTTATTTACTCTTGCCAATGCCCATTGTACCTTCCTACAGTTCAGTATTTCCATCTGGGATCATTTTCTTTTACCTTGAAATTTTTCTTTTAGTATCTCTTATGGTAAAATATGCTGGTAACAAATTCACTCATCTTCTACATACCTGAAAACACTTTTATTTTATCTTTATTTTTGAAGGAAATTACCACTAGATAAAAAATTCTGAGTTGGCAGCTTTTTTGTTTTGTTTTGCTTTCTATTTAGCACTTAAACAATGTCATTGCATTGTCTTCTAGCTCCCACTATTTTTGTTGATATGTCAGATGTTACTTGTTTGATGGCACTGTGTCTTTACCTTCTCCCCATCACAGCCCCAACTGGATACTTTTATAATTTTCTCTCTTTGGTATAAAAAATTAGAGAAAAGTATTCAAAGCAACCACAGACACCATAAAGTAATGACAGATGCCTGAAAGGAGATAGCCAGAGAAGGGGCATCCTAAATTCTGCCCAGCTAAAGATAAATGAACTGACCTAAGATTTGAACTGCTGGCTAAGAGACAATTCACAGTTTGTGTCCAAACTACTAAATGCCTGTTAAAACAAAAACATCAACACTTTTTGAAGGAACATAGTCAAATCCAGAGTCAGCAGAACATAACATTTCTAATGTCCAGAATACAATACTGAACAGAAATAACAATTAATAGAGACAGATCCTGAGATGTCCCAGATGTTGGAATTAGCAAACAAGAATTTTTAAAGCAGTTATCATAACTATTATCAGCGATGTTAAGGAAAATATGTTTTGATAAATAAAGGAGGTCTCAGTAGAGAAATGGAAATAATAAAAAAATGAAAATTTTAGAACAAAATATAATAGCTGAAATTAAATATTTGCAATAGGTTTAATATGAAAATGGAGATAACAGAAGAGTAAACCTGAAGATAGATCAATAGATTGTATCTAATTTAAAGAACAGATTGAAAAAAATGCAGCCTGAAGGATCATTAGAACAATATCAAATGGTCTAACATGTGAGTAGAGTCTCAGAAAAAAACTTTTTACAATGATGACAAAATTTCCCAAACGTGGCAAAAGACACAAATTTATAGATTCAAGCAGTTCAGCAAACCCCAGCAGGATAAATGTGAAGAACAAGCCTTGAAATATCACTGTCAAACTGCTGAAAACCAAAGATAAAGAGAAAATGTTGAAAACATTCAGAGAATAGTGACACATTACATATAGGAAAAGAGCATTTCAAATTACCAATGATTTCTTATCAGAGAAACTGGAAGGTAGAAGGCAGTAGAATAACATCTTAATAGTGTAGATCCAAAAACATGTCAAGATAGAATTCTATAAACAGAGAAAATATCCTTCAAAAATTAAAACGAAATAAAGACAATTTTAGATAAAAGAAAACTAGAAGAATTCATCACTAGCAGACATGCAGCACAAGAAATGCAAAGGAAAAAAAAAGAAATGCAAAGGAAGTTCATCAGGTTGAAGGGAAATCATACCAGATGAAAACTTATATTTTCAGAAAGAAGAACAACAAAAATAGTAAATATCTGGGTAAATATATAAGACAATTTTTCCTCTTAATTTCTTAGAAATACATGACTTAAAAGCAAAAATTAATGCTGTTTTGTTGAGTTTACAATTATGTAGATGTAATACATGTGACAAGTATAGCATAAAGTCAGGGAAAGAGATGAATAAACCCAAGTTAATACATCCAAATTGAGGCAGTATTAGTTATAACCCAACCCATTGGATTGGTTCTCCATACAGAAAAGATACACATAGCACATCCTACTATCTACAGTCCCTAATGGGAACTAAACAAAAGCCAGGGAGAGCAGGGAAATGATTTGAAAGAGTTCACTAATATATCGTTTTAACTATGGAAGCCTGGCTAAGCCTGTGGTGAAACCTAAGCCTTTACACAGGAGGTTCTCCCAGCGGGAGTAGAAGTAGGGACAATAGCATTGTTGTCTATGGATCCAAACTAGCAACTGGCATTGCAAACAGCATTAGATCAAAGCACAACAGATCAAGATTCATGTTAGCACCATCAATGATTTGTACCTGTATTAGTCAGTTATTGCTGCAGTGATGCTACTGTGTTTGGGAGGTCCCCCAAGTCACCCCAGGTTCCATGATTCACTAGGAGAACCCACAGGACTCAGCATATAGTTGTACTCATTGCTATGATTTATTACAGTGAAAGGATGCAAAGCACAATTAGCAAAGGTAAAAAGCACTTTAGGTGAAGTCCAGTGGAAACCACGCTCCAGCTTCCAAGGGTCCTCTCCCAGGAGTCACACAGAATGCATTTAATTACCCCAGCAACAAGTTGTGACAACATGTGTGAAATGTTGCCAACCAGGGAAGATCTTCAAGACTCAGCACCCAGGGTTCTTACTAGGAGCTGGCCATGTGGCAGCCTCTGCCTAGCACCTGCCAAAATTCCAGTCTCCCAGAAGGAAAGCAGGTGTTTAGCATAAACCATATTGTTTGTACAAACAGTTTAGGCACAGTGTATCATTCTTATCAGTTAATGGTAGCAACCTTCCCAAAATCTAAGTTCCCAGAAGCCAGCCAAGGGCCATCCTTGCAAGCAAACCTTTTCAAAGATAGGAGTTTAGGTCTGCTGTGTTAACTCTTTTCTGTACAACTAGGTAAGAAGTAACTACAAATGTCTCAGTAGCTTATGACAATAAACATCAATTTTTCTCAATTAGCTTATCTGTGCTAGGCTAGATTTTAGGCTTTGTACTGGATACATGTCCACTCCACAGATCTTCACAATTCCCAGAACTATGGCTCCCTATAGGCATGTTTCTTGGGGCAGGTGGCAGAAACACAAGAGAGCAAGTTAAATCATGCAAATGCTCTTAAGGTCTCTGGTTACATCACACCTCTATAAACATTCCATTAGCCAAAGTGAATCATGTAGATCAGACCAACAGTACTGGAGTGAGCACATTTCCTTCATCTACTATAATAGGGAGAATTGCAAAGTCACATGGCAAAGGGTATGAACGCATAAATCCCTTACAGGGAAGGATGAAATAATTGGGGAAAACAATGCAATCTACCACAGTACCCTAGGGACCTCACCAAACTCAAAAGGGCAAATGGGGTTAGAAACATCACCTTATCACCTCTGAAAATGATATTTCTTAGTTTGCTCATTAGTTTATTCTAACATCTATACCCAAAGGAGCCTTGAAGAAGGCAGGAAAAAACAAGGAATTTTAGTAATATTCTATGCAAGTTCTTTAGCAATATAATAATAAAAGTAATAATAGTTAACATTAATTTGTGCTTACCATATGTCAAGAGTGTTACATGCAAGACTTCATTGAGTCCTTGGTGGATGTCACTAACCCATTTTACAGATGAGAAAACAGAGGCCTAGCAACTTGCCCAAGGTCGTAAAGCTTATAAGTGGTGAAGCCAGGATTTGAATCCAGGCAGCCTTGATCTGGAGCCTGTGCTTTTAACCATTATGATATCTTAAGTGCAGTGCTTGGGCACATGTGCCAGACTGCAATGCTTCAATACTGGTGTACAAAAGTGTGCCCAAATTGTGAAAGTACCACCAAATCCACACATGATTCACATGGGCTCAGAGAGCTAAGATTTAATGTGTAATGAAAACTTTTCTCCTACTGAACTAAAATACAAAAAAATGCTGACTTTTTCCTCATAGAAATACATAAATATACCATAGTTCGACTGTTTACTTTCAATGTTATTTCGATTCAAACACTTCTTGCCTTTGAAGAACTGCTACATGAATGCATTCTGTTGATCAAAATAACTTCTGAAGTTTCTAAGCCACCTTGTCTTTTTACTTTCTAGACTAGGTAAAGGATCTGCTACATGTGCCATCTCCTATGACAACTGTAAAGGCCATGTTTCTGTCAAGGAAAATGATCACAAAATGATCACAAAAATCTTCCATTTTCATTAAACAAATATAGTCAAGGCTGCATTCAATAAATAATTTAACAACCGAGAAGTTTCTCCTTTATGAAGCAAGAATTCTGTAATGCAAATATAGTACTTCTATCACACCCGGAGTTTCTAGTCCCTCCCTCTACGATTATGGGAAGGTGCATTTGAATTACAGACACTCATTTCTCTCCCATTGTTTTCTGAGCTCAATGAATAATGAAAGTATTGTACTATTTATCAGAAATCACTAAGGATCCAATGTTAAAAAGGCATGCTCCTGCAAGAAGCAATGGTCTGCCAAGTGTCTCATCTGAAGATGAGTAAATGCTGTTGGAGGAGTTCAAGTCTTGTGTCTATCTGAGAGATTAGATTAAGGACCCATTGTAGGGAATTCAGAGGGTTACTAATAACAATGCATTATCTAGATGTAGTCAGCCTGTAAAACACAGGAAACACAAGAAAGAACATTTCTGTCCTCAAAGAACTACATTACCTAAAATAGGCTAAAAGTTGGAAATGAAAAGAAAAAAAGAAAGGACATTGCCAAATGCCAATCACTTGAAAACAAGTTTGAAAAAGTGAAGTGTGATACCTTAGTCCAAACATGAGCAATGAGGAGGTGCAGACTGTTTTTCCATAATGTCCAGGGCATTTGGAACTAGACAAGAGTTATTCAGGGAGAGAGGAAAGTGCTTAGTTCAAGTGGTTTTGTTTTTAACAAATCCTCACTTTCTCTGCTAGTTTTCCAAGAGCTCTGCCACTTATCTAAAAAGTGATTTTCCTGGCTTGTGAGAAATACAAAATCAGGGGCTCTAAATGGATTTATGAGATTCTCCAGAAGAGAGAACAACGATACAATGGAAAGCAGGAACTGCTGGCATATTTCCATTTAAATTAAAGCCAAATTTCAAATATTTTAATATAAAAAGAATCATATACATTTCCTTAATTTAGTAGGTGTAAATTATTTATGACATCAAATTAAGTATATGTATATGTGTGTGTGTGTGTGTGTGTGTGTGTGTGTGTGTATGTGTGTATAAAATGCCAAGCCAGCTAATAGGAAAATCTTCAATTTATGTTCAATAAAGGAATGCAAACATGAGTTTTTAAAATATTATTTTAAACAAGAATATAAAATATATACTGCTGCTAAGCATTGCAGGAGTTGTTAACAGAGTAGAGATGATAAAGAAAATTCAATAACTTACATTATGGTAAATATGATTATTTCAAAATATCTGAATCATTAAATGTTAAGTTTATTATCTAAACCAGGGTCGGCAAACTTTTGAGACGGAATGTACCCAAAGAGCCGCATGTGGTCCCTGAGCCGCAGTTTGCCAACCCCTGATCTAAAAACATTTGCTATCAAGTAAATGAAGAAGTTCCCAACCAGTAAATCAAAATCAATCAGTAGATCACTCCACTAGGTCTCTTTCTGCAAGTTTCTGACAAGATTCTTAGGATAGAGGGCTGTGGGCCAGCAATGCTGCCCCTTCCTGGGTGTGGCTCCCTCAGTCCCTCTCTCCACTCTGCCTATCTCTAGGCTTCAGAGGACTGAAAAGTAGCAACTCCTCACAAGAAGTCTGGGTTGTCCTAAGGTGAACACAGCCCCCACTGGCAGGATACTCAGGTATTAAAGAAGAGCTAAAATGTGTTCATTAGATGTCAGGACAAGAAAGAGGACAAACACACAGAAAACTTTTCCACAAACATAGAAACAAAAGAAAAAAAGGGGTTTGCGTAAATTGTCAGGTTATCCAGTTAGTAGAACATAATCCAGAATTAATCAAAATGTTATGAAATTTTAATCACCAAAAAGAATAAAACTACATTTAGCTCTAATAAGGTAAAATGATAAACCTATATAAATAGTGTTAGTTATCATAAAATTGGAAACAAATAACTGGATAATGTCATCACTTTTTTTCTAGGTAATATGTAAGCTCATTCCAAATTGTATAGCCTGGTAAAATAAAAAAATCATTGATTTTGACTATGGGCCAAATCTGGCACACCACCTGTTTCTGTCTATGTCTTTAAAAAAGCCTATGCCAGGCTGGCCAAGTGGCTTAGTTGGTTAAGAGTCGGCTTGGGATGCCAGCTCTGAGCAGCAGGGCCACCGGTTCGATTCCCGCATGGGCCAGTGATGCTGCACCCTTTACAGCCAAGATGGTGAACAACAGCTCGACCTGGAGCTGCGCTGCCGTGAATGGCCGGTGACAGCATAGGCTGCAGTGGGGCTGTAGTGGGCTGCCATAAGCTACCGTGAGTGACCGGCAGCCAGTGAGAACTGCCGTGAGCCGCCGTAAGCGGCCATCCAATGGCCGGCGACTGATCTGCCTCACCCGGGAAGAGCGCAATGATCATAATACCAACATGGGCCAGTGAAGCGATGTCCTCCACAACTAGACTGAAGAACAAAAGGACAGCAACTTGTATGTTCCCCTTCCCCAATTCCCCAATAAAATCTTTTAAAAAATAAAAAAGGCTATGCCTCTTTTCATGCTATAACAGAGTTGAGAAGTTCTGACAGAGACTATTATAGCCCACAGAGCCTGAAATATTTAATATCTGTTCCTTTATAGGAAACATTTGCAGATTCCTGCCCTATATAACCACAGATGTTAAAATAAACATGTAGGCCACATTGCTAAATCATGATGGTCTCAAGGGAGGAAAGGACTTTGCTTGCTTTACCATGCAAGTCCTTAGTTACAAACCAACGAAAAAAGACAGAGTTACAAAATACATTCCAAGTGTTGTGAGGGTACTTTACAGTTTGGAGAAATGAAACAGTTGTTCTTCCTACTTATTTTATTGGATCTTCCTACCTGTTTTTCCTCGTCTTCATGTGAAGTGCTAGTGACATCATGGACATTTCCGCTGGGTCCACTGGCTGGGTAACCTTTCAACTTTTCTTGAATGGACCACTTGTTCATTTGATCTGTTGTGTTTTCCTCATCACTTCCTGGATTATTTTTCCATTCTTTCATCATTTCTAACACATTGGTTGGTCTCAATGAAGAAAGTGCATTGCCCTAATGTTAACAATGAAGTTTTGGTGTTAAAAAAAAGTTTAGAAAATTGAAAGAATTCTTATAGCTTTTAGAATATATTATTATATATTCCCCCAAATTCAGTAAGTCACATGGAAAAATTATAAATGGCAAAACTTCTGATGCCCCTTGGAACACACTCTCTGTACTGACAGAAACACCTCAAAACTAACGGGAAAGCTGAAAGAAGTTCCCCAAAATCTAGTGAGCCCAACACTAAGGGCAAGCCTATATAGTATCAAAATGTCTAGGTAAAAAATAAATCTAAATTCAGTTGATCAGTCAAGTGCTGTATCTAAGAATATAAATGTTTGATTTGAAAGCCCTTAGTTAGCTGGAAGATTTAGATATAAGGTGCTCATTTGATTATAACTGATTCAGTGCACCGTTTTTATCCCAGATGTGATTATACAAGATGTGATCAAACAATATGGTGAATATTTAAAGAAAAAAATTTATTACAGTAAAAGACACATTGCCATTAATCCCCCTCAAAATACATCCCCTTATTCGAACACATTTATCCTGTCGTTCTTGCCACTTTCTGAAGCAGTTCTGGAAGTCTTCTTTCATGAGTGTCTTTAGTTGCGCTGTTGTGACTGCCTTGATGTCCTGAATCGATTCAAAATGTTTACCTTTCATGGTCATTTTGACTTTGGGTAAGAGCCAGAAGTGCCAGATCCGGTGAATAAGGTGGATGAGGACACACTGTAATGTTTTTATTGGACAGAAATTGCTGTACCAGAAGCGATGTGTGACACAGAGCGTTGTCATTTGGAGGATGAAACTGCCCATTTCATGTTAATGTGTTGTTCATGATCCGTGATTTTATGGCACACTTTAAAACACACCTTCTCTCAACCGTAGCTAGCACCCGACTGACTACACCAAACAAGTTGAAGCTTGTCACATACGGTTACTAAGTTTCGATGTGCCCTGTATCAAAGATCCCTGCCTTTCTGTTGGATGGCACTTAGCAGCAGCATTCACCACATTTTTTTATCACAACAGAAAGGCTCTGTGTCACACATTGCTTCTCGTACAGCAATTTCTGTCCAATAAAAACATTACGGTGTGTCATCATGCACCTTATTCACTGGATCTGGCACCATGCGGCTTCCCCAAAGTTAAAATGACCATGAAAGGTAAATGTGTTGAATCAATTCAGGACATCGAGGCAGCCATGACAGTGCAACTAAAGACACTCATGAAAGAGGACTTCCAGAAGTGCTTCAGAAAGTGGCAAGAATGATGGGATAAGTGTGTTCGAAACAAGGGGGTGTATTTTGAGGGGGATTAATGGCAATGTGTCTTTTACTGTAATAAACTTTTTAAATTTAAACATTCACTGTACTGTTTGATCACACCTCGTGCAATACCAAAATTGAATACTTTATAGTAACTAGATTTTTCTCAAATATAATATTCCATTTAATGCCAAGAAATACATGAGTGCAGTCTCAAATGGCTCCTGCTAGACTAGGTATGCCGTAAATATTTTTTTCTCCTAACTCAGACTAGTAGAGAAAGTTTGGACAAGAAATTTGGATCATGTTTAGATTAAAATGGGAAGGTCAGATGTGAGCACAGCTATGGGGTGATTCTAAATTAATTTGGCATGTAGGTGGATTGTAGTATTAAGCATCAGTGACACAGAATACTATAAGATAGAGTACTTTAAAGGCAGCCATCTGAGTACACTATTGAGGATTTGTAGAGTTTAATATACTTGTAGTTAAAGATAAACATTAAGTATGGAATAGTAATAACTAAATGAGGATCATTATGCAATTAATTCCCCGTGGTTCTTCTATTTCATCCTGCTTTAAGAAGGTCTATATTCTTACCAATTTCGTAGCATTATACTTTTGGTTGCACTCATGCAACCTCTACCGTTACTTCCAGGAAGCCTTTCCCATGCCTTCCGCCAACCCATAGCCTACATTTCCTTCAAGCTCAATTTAAGAGACGTCTCTGTTAAGTATCCCAGAACTTCCAAAGATGCTGTCAACTTAAACTCAAAGCATAGACAGAGGCTCAAAGACCATAAAAGATTTGAAATCATTTAGAACAGTAGATCGTCTCAGAGCTCTCAAATGAATGAGTTCTGATCTCCAGGGCTCTGTCAACAGCTCTGCCTCGTCCCTGTGATCCATAGCTTCCTGGCTTCCTCCTGAACCTTAACCCTAATTTTCACATAATCACAGTGTCCAGGCTCCTGGAATGCTAGTACACACCATTTTGCTTCAACTTGATTCTTTCACTAGCAGACAGGGAAAATATGACATATGTATGTCTGTAATCCCAGTCCTCAATTGCTCTTACCTGATAAACTCTCCACAAGTTTATTCTTTGGATATTATAGTAGTCACTAATGCTGCTCATCCAACATTCCTTTCTTCTAGGAACATGGCAGAATTGTACTTCTCTACCTCTTTTGGGACATGATCATGTGACTTGTTTGGACCAGTGAAATGTGATTGAAAATGAGGCAGGATAAGAAGCCTAGGAAATTGACAATCCACTACAGGGTACAATGTGAGGTGCCTCACTGGTTGTACAAGTAACAAGTGACTGTATCCAGTACCTGCAACTGGAGAAAAGCAAGAACCAGTTTCATCCAGCTAGGCTGACCCCTATGACCAGGACCTGACCTTTAGCTAATTTTAATGTCATTTGCATTGCATATAGTATGACTCCCATCATGCATCTGATGCCATAACAGCTCCAGAGGAACCAAATAAGGAAGAAAAAGTGAGACATGGAGGGTCTCGTCCAGAGGGAGGAGATGAATGAATCATGTCAATGGGACGTCACCAATTCCCGTCTCAGGAGGAATAAATATCCCTAATCAGATATTGTGACTCAATATCTGAGTTTGCCAGCACTCCCCGCTTAAGTGTGTACTTTTGTTTCAATAAACTAACTTCCTGTGCTTTCCTGCATCTGTCTTGCTCTTGAATTCTTTCTTGCACAGAGACAAGAATCTGGTCACCGTTGCTCTGGGTTGAGTTCTCTCTTGGACATCCCCATGAGCCTCCAGTGACATTTCTGGTGACTTAGATTGTACATCTTCACCAGCGCCTGGACTTATCTTCCCAAGGTAAGAACAAAGCCACTTTTGTCTTTCGCTTTCTTTCCGTTTCCAAGACCGCCTTGGGAAGCCTCTAGCCGCATTGCAGGCATAGGTTGAGCACTTAAGAGCAATTAGGGCGCTCACACTTTAAGACTCCCTTGATAAACTGGTCACAGATCAGTAGATTAGCTCTAGGCGTCCCCACCAACATCAAGACAATATCCGTGCAACAAGGTACACAGTTCCACAATCATACATCTCCCCTTTTCCCTGCAGCAATTTTCTGTATCAGGATTAGTACAGCCTCCTGAGAGTCGGTTGTCTCAACTTTTTTATCTGAACTGTTGCTCTGGGTTGAGTCCTCACTTATAAATCCCTGTGAGCCTCCAGTGAGAGGAATGGTATGTCTCACTCTGGGTGGAAACTAGGAGATACCAAGCAATTTGTCTCACTGAAGAAAGTGAGGCAATTCATGCCTTAGTAACTATAGAAGCACAGAAATGAGGCCTCCCTCAGCCTAGGTCTCTGAGTGAGGACAAAATAAAACAGAATCTCCTCTCTTCCTCACCTCCTCCCAGTCAATGTGCAATGGAAGGCATCAAGAACACTGAGATTTGGGGGTCACTTGTTACCGCAGCATAATCTAGTGTATCCTGATTTACATAGCAAACGAACATCTACATTCTGTAAGTCACTTCCAAACAGCCTTAAAAAGAGAGCCTATTGTACAACCAGCGTACCCAACATAATTGCAATTATTAGAGAAATCACATGCAATTAGTACCATGTGATAGCCCATTTATTTAGGCAGTCCTTGCTTTGCATGAGCCTGATATGCATGAATTTCAGTCATCATGACTTAAATAATATCAACAACACAGTTCAAACTTCAGTCATCATGGTATATCCACTCTAATTGCATAAAGTTCCAACTTCACTGCTAGCTCTTTAATCCACAATCACTATGTAAAAGATAGATGTGCATCATGATCAGTAACCAATCATGTCACTTCATTCACAATCTGTTGGTGACTAGACACTGTGCATCTGCTATTAAGTTCACACACAGACAGCAAGTGTGCAGTTGTGTTGCTTCATCTCCCAGAGAACTTGTCAACAAAGATGAAAGTGCAGTAAAGAAATTAAAAGTGATAATGCTGGAAGTGAAATCTGAATCAAATACAAATGGAGTAATAGAAGAAACAGCTGACCATGGGAATGTGGATACCCCACCATCTGAGAGAATCTAGCTATGCAATCAAGGGAACTTAGTGAAGGCAAACTTATCAACATAAATGAAAAAAAAGTGGCTGTGACAGAAAGGATGAATATGCCCCAGAGAAAGTGATGTCCGCAAAACATTTGACATTAAAAGAATTTTCAGAGCTATTTCATCACACTGAAAGCACAAAGGATAAAATGTTGGAAGTTGATCCAAACTTAGAAAACAGTATTAAAGTTCACCAAGGCGTAAAAAAGGTGCTCCTCTCTGCATAATAAGTTATATGACAAGGAGAAGAAGAAGGCAAGCACTGTTTAAACTAATCTTGATAAGTTTTTATAAAAAATAAGACAATTTAATTCTCAATATTTCTAATGTTTTAAATTATAGTTCACTAAAAACATTAGTTTTTACTTTTGTTTCATTCCCTATATATTTTTAACCAACATTTAGAGTTTTTAATGTTTAACAAAAATTTTAAAGATCATGGAACAATCATAATTTTTCCCACTGATTATTAAGATCTCTTTGCACAGTTTCACCCTGCATTATTTTTATAGTCCTGCACTGCCATGCAAAGCAAGGATTGCCTGTATTATTTCAATCTGCATCTCTGGCAATCCTTCAAGTGCTCAGTACATATACATACACCCAAGAGCTTGGACTGACATTCTGCATGCCTAAAGTAAAGTGCCTTTGTACTCAGAGAAATGACCCTATTTCTCATTCCAAAGAGACTGTGGAGAAGAGGAAAGGATCCAGAATGGGAGCATTAACACCCCAAAAACATTTTACTATTTGGAAATTTTTAGCTCCTGGCTTCCTTTATTGATTTGTGATATCAAACAGGGCACAAAGGGTAGTATCAATCCCAGGCTTTCCCTGTTGTCTAAAGCCCAGCCAGTAACTTACCAGACTACCTTCTTTATTGCTCGCTAGCAGTTGGAAGAGGAATTGAATCACATGCTTGGGTTGACCAATGAATAAGTATCCCAGGGCTGTGTCATCAGCCTTCTGGGTTCAATTTGTAAGAAATTACAAATGAACCAACAAACTAAACAAAAATGGGTGGAACTGTTAGGCTAGACACTAGATTGTACGTCACGTCACCATCAGAACACTAACCTCTGACCTCCCTTTATTGGCGGTATTCAGGGGGTCAGACACGCTGAACTCATTAATGACGATGGAGCAAATGGCAAGAAGGTAGCAGTAACAGGGATAATCTGAGGCTATCACAAGTAGAAACCCAACCTTTTGGTTAATAAATTTCTACTTGTTTAACAGATTGTTGAGACTATTTTACTTTGAAAAACTGGAAAAATGGACACTCATGGAGGAGAAGCATTAGTCAAATACTAAGATTTGGATTTGATACCTTAGTAGACATGTCCCACAAATGGAGACCCAAGCATATGCCCTCATCTAACAAAATTTGCCTTTTCAAGGACAGAGCCTATCAGTATTTTGTAAACAATACATACTATTTCAAATGAATGAATGAATTATACGTATTAGCTAGGGTGAGATGGTAAGAAACATAAATTCAGCAAAGCTAAAAGGAAACATTGTGGGTATTTAGCTTATAGTTACCATTTTCTACTTTTTGTAAGTAGCTAGAACTCTTTCTTCATTTTGTAATGTTCCTAGGCATAAGCTTTTCTTTTCAATAGAAAAATGGAATAGTCACTTTATAAAAAAAATATATAAAATCCAAATCAAAACAATGAGATGTCAATTTTCACCTAATAGTGGATATAAATTTAAGTTTAATAGTACTCTGTGTTGGTGAGGTTATGGGGAAACACTCCCTCACTTACTTACTTTTGGAAAGGGTAAATTAGCAATAATCTATCAAAATGTGTAATGCGCGTTGTCTCTGGCCAGTAATTCCACTGTTAAGAATTTATCCTGCAAAGGGCCGGCCGAATGGCTCAGTTGGTTAAGAGCTCGCTCAAGAGTTTGAGCTCTGAGCAACAGCGGTTCGAGTCCAGCCTGAGCTGAGCAGCCGCTGAGCTGCCAACAGGTAGCAGGATGGCTCAGCTAAAAAAACAAAAAACAAAAAAAAAAAAAAAGAATTTATCCTATAGATAAGCTGACACAGTATGCAAACATATATTTCCAAGAACATTTGTTGCACCACTCTTTGTAATGGGAAAGATCTGAAACAATTTAAATGCTCCATATTCATAGGGGATTATTTATAAAATAATAGTGTACCATAGTTTGGGATACAATGCTGCTTTTTAAAAAATAAGGAAACCTTTCCAAGATATATTAGATAAAAAAGAATAGCTTACACAATAAGAACCCATTTGCGTAAAGTATATACATAAAAATGTACAAAATGCTTTTGAAAGACACATAAGAGACTTAACAATGGTATTTTAGTAAGAGGGAATGAAGTTAATGGAGGAAGTTATTTTTTCTATTGTGTTTATCATTTAAATCATTTATCATGGTTAATCTCAACTATTACTTTTCTATGACTAATAATGTAAATTACAGTAGGAAAAGAAATCATGTAAGTTGCAGATACTCACAAAGGACTGACAGCACCCAATACAATCACCAAACATGTCCTAATGGGTCTTAATGAGCCCAAGACAGCAGCATATCAAGGTCGTAGCAACCACTAAAGCAACTGTGTGCCACTTTAAAGTTCTTCCTAACGAAGTCATCTCAGAGATTTTTTTTTTCCCACAAGTATAGCAACTATGTGAGTAGACAGGTTAGTATTGATATTCCTATTCTTCACGAGTAAATTTCCTGAGAAATTTAGTAATTTACCCTTATTCCAGAAGTGCTGGAATTTTCCAATTGCCTGCCAAGAATTTCTAGCTAGAGGTGTTGCTGAGCCTTCAATGCTATATTGTATATATGAAAGTTGCTAAGAGAGTGTATCTTAAAAGTTCACAACACAAGAAAAAAAAAACTGTCACTATGTGATGTGATGGATGTATTAACTAAATTTATTGTAGTAATCATTTCATAATAAATACATATATCAAGTCATTACGTTGCACGCCTCAAATTTATACAGTGTTATGTGTCAATTACATCTCAATAAAGCTGGAAAAATAAAAGCATATGCAATATATTTCAAACCGACATTGTTTTAACTGATGTATATATACACCTGACTGTACATGAAGATTTCCCAAGGGATGTGTGGGCAGGACAGGTCGCAGGAAATCAAGTTCAAGACCCTCAATTTCCAATGATCTATGCTTTTTCAAAAGTCATCTGCTTGGTTGAGGATTTGCAGTAATCCTTTTCATATTCTTTTTCTTAAATCAGCTTCTTCTAGAAGATGCTTGTTATTGTACATGTGTTCATTTGTGTGTGTGTGTGTGTGTGTGTGTTTGACAAAAGACTCATATCTAGAATATATAACAAACCTCTATAAATCAATAAGTAAAAGGTATAAAACCAAATAGAAAAAAGACTAGAACAGGCATTTCACAAAAGAAGACATCTAAAAGGCAAATAAAATATAAATAAAGGTGATCAATTTCACTTGAGGTTCAGAAAATGCAAATCAAAACCACAATGAGATACCATTATGTATCTACCAGAGTATCTAAATTAAAAACATTGACAATAACAAACATTGGAGAAGGTGGGGAGCAAAACTAGAACTCTGGCACATCCCTGGTGAGTGGAACAAACACTTTGGAAAAGGGAACAAAGGAACTTTTGGGTGGGGGATGGACAAAGGAGAAAAGTCACATAAATTCAGCTGTGATCATGGTAATTCAGTGCCTTTCAGGAGCAAGCCATTGTGAAAACAAGTCAAATATAAAGTGCTCTCTATGTAAGCCAAGGTCTAGAGCAAAATAGCTCTACCTGTCTTTACAGCTTAATTTCCCACTACTTCCCTACATGTCTTCTAGGGTTCTAGACAAACAGAACTATTACTATACTTCATATTCTCTGAATATACTTCTTTTTCTTCTGTCTCTATATCTTTGTAAATTTCTTTCTACCCAGAATTCCTCTTCTTCTTACCATGACTCCAACATTAATTTGTACTTTTAGTCATTCTTTTAGAGCCAGATCACATATTACCTTCACTTTAAAGTAGTTTTTGTAATCCCCTAAAGGGAATTATAGCTCTCTTCTTGAAAACCTAATAGTACTACTACTGTATTATGTTCTCTATATAACATATGTATGTTTATATTGAGTATATATTTTATAGAGTAAATTTTATTATATGTTATATGTAATATAGAGTATATTTTTATATATTTAAATATATATATCTATACACACTCACACACACACACACTCACACACACACACACACGACATTCTCATTCTCTGCCTGTGTTTTTGTTTTAAACCCTCTACTAGACTGTGGGCAGGGACTGTACCAGGCTCATCCTTGTGTCCTCTACAACCCACAGTAGTTATCCAATAAATATTTGTTGAATTATTAAGTATACATTAATCATTGGATATTGAATAAATCTCCAAGGTTCCTGGTTCATGAGCTGCTTGTTAACATAATTTTTATAAAAACCCTCTGGGCCTCAACAGCATATTCACATATAGAAGATTATTCAGAATTTAAGAACAACTAAAGATAGTAATATAAAGGTAAGAGTATTCACATATTTAAAATGAAAATATACAGTAGGGAAAAAAACGACAATTAGGCATCATAAAATTTCCATTTTCTTATGTAGAATGTGTATGTTAAGGCTAAAGGTCAAAATTTATAGACCAAAACGTGAATAACAATTTTTAAATTAATGAACAAGGCAGTTATTCACATATTAGTTAAGATTGCTCTGAAATTAGACCCTACACACCTTGCTTACAAGCACTTTGCAAAGTATGACTATAAAGCAAAGTACACTGTAATTTGTGGTAAATTACTCAAGGGGAGAAAATGTGTTTTATTCACCTTTGTACCCGATAGTGCCTTAAAATAAAAATATGCTTGTTAAAATCAATATAGACATTTAAATGATTTGTCCCACTTAAAATAAGCCACCTTGCAAGATTGACACACTATAACAATCATTTCCTTCATTTCTAAGAATGTACAATTGGTCTCCATCATCTGTGACAAGAAGTTAAAATTCTAGCCTGAGATTCAAGTCCCCTCACAATTTTCTTTCCTTTTCCAAAAGTCTCATTTCCCACTTCTTTCCTCCAAGCATCTTATCTGCCAGTCAAATTGAACTTCCTGATTTCACACTTGCTTGCCTCTGTACCTCTGGTCATTTGGCAATTTCTTATGTCATTTATCATTTTCTTCCTTGCATTGTATCCTATATATAGTTTGTTTCCCTTACTAGACTGTGCGTTCCTTATGTCAGAGACCATGTCCTAGATATCTGTAACTATATTTTATTACCTAGCACAGGGCCTGGCACAGGGTAGGTACCAAACAAAAAAGTTGAAGGGAGTGTATGAATAATACCAATAGAACGCAAATCTGGAAACAGCTTTTTGACATGCCATAGAAGAAAATCAATTTATAGGAGAATTCTTAAATATAAGTAGACATTAAAACTATCTGGGAAACGTGTCTAAATAGCAAATTTTTGGTGTTAGTTGCCACCAGGGGACTTGAAGGAATACCAAGAGGCAACTGTGTTATCTAATGAGAAAGAATAAACTCCTGAACCACTGTTGAGAGTAAAGAGGACAAAAGGAAGAAATGGACACAAGAGGCTAACAGGCACACTCCTGGCAATGGCAATCATCATCAAACTCGTCCTTTGTAGGAAAGTCATTTCTTGGCTGTTTTTCCTTATATCTAATCTTTGACCTTTGAAATCAGGATGACAATATGTGTTTATTTTAAGCTCCATTCACTTAAATGTACATAGAAAAATAATGATTATTTTTCTCAGAATACTCTTCAGATATGTACCATGTCTCAAAATGCACAATACATAGGTTAAACCATAGAAACTTTTATCTGATAAAGCTCTTTGAAAAAAAAAATGTTACTATCTGTGAGATATTGCAAAAGATAAGCTCTGGTTATAAAGCAGCAAGACACTGAGAGAACTAACATGTTCTCTTTAGATTATTTCAAACAGAGGGTATGAATTAAAGGAAGTAAGATTTCAAGTGGTTAAGAAGAAAAGAGTTTTTTTGCCTTTTAGAAGTTTATAAAATGCCAGTATTCTAAACTTCATACACCGAACTCCTTAGGATAATCCGATATAGTTAGTACATGCTATTTGTCACTTCTCTATCCATTTGGCAAAGACTACACAGAGACAAATGTTACCGAGGCTCAAAAATGGAGACTTCTGGAAAAATGACCAAAGCCAGAAATAAAGCTGTACTAATTAGAACACAAATAATTAAATGGCCAAACCCGAATGTTGTGTGATGCTGAAAAGAGATATATTTCTAAGGCATACCATCTGCTTTACAGTTTTTGATTTTGCTGTACTAAAAATCCACTCAGTACAGTTTTGTAATGATCTATCTAACTGCTAGCTCATTTGCACAATTACTTTAGGCCAGAAATACTTATTGCACAGAATCATTTGAGAGATCAACACATTCATAGAAGAGGGCAGATGTAACACATTTTTTGAGTGAAGACTATTTTTGTAGCTCTTGTAGAAAAAAATATTATTCAAAGAAATGATTAGAAATTGCCAAAGGAAAATTAGAGAATTTAAAAGCAGAGTGATATCACTATAAATTTAAGGTATCTAAACTTATCTGGGCCTTCAGGGTCACCATCAACCTCTCTGCTGGCCAGTCTAATGGGAACTTCTCATTCTCCTCTTGACCTCTCAGCAGCACTTACCTGCGAGCTGATTGCTCCGGCTTTCGCATCCATTTTTCTCACTAAACTTCCCTGGCAACGTTCTCATAATTTTCCTCCTTCCTCATTAGCTATTCCTCCTCAGCCTCCATTGCTAGCTTTTCCTCTTCTAAATGTTGTAGCATCTAAAGACAGGACCTCTTCTCCTTTCTACGTATCTGTATTTTCTTCCTAATTTATCTCTTCAGCCGATAGTTTTACATGGCATCTATATACTTACGATTCCCAAATTTATATTTCCAGCTCAGACTTCTCCAGCTCCAGACTCATATATTCTATTACCTATTTGTTATCTCCACTTGGATGTCACACAGGCATCTCAAACTTAGCATACCTAATACGGGTCTTGTGATTCACCACCCTTCCCCCAGAAAAAAATATCTATTTTCCCTTCAGGTTTCCACATCTCAGTAAATGGCACCACCATCAAATCATTTGTTAAAGTAAAATCTAGAAGTCATCCTTGATTCCTCCATTATCCTCATCCCTCATCTAATCCATCACCAAGTCTTGTCAATCATACCTAAAAAATATATCACATTTATTTCTCTTCAACTCTATTGCTATCATCCTGTCAAAGCCACCATCGTCTCTCAGCAATACTACCACAATGTAAGCATATCATACACCTCCAGTATGTAATACAGTGTCTAGCAAGTAATAGTTGTACAATAATTTTTTTCATAGATAATTATTGTTCAGCAATATTCTGATGTGTCTTTAGACATCTCCAGTCTCAGTACTCAGACATTTTCTGTGATAACTACAGACTTATTCATTTGCTGAGTCATTCACTCATTCAGCAATTATTTATTGAGTATTGTATTAATTGGCATTAGGTTCAATTGCATAGTTTACAGTATCTTAAAGATGACAAAAGTTTGTTTCCTACTCATATAAAAAAGTCTAGAAGTAGGCACTCGAGGGCTGCCTAACAGGTCTGTGAGCTAAGACCCCTGGTTTCTTGCATCTTGTTGCTGTGGCACCCTCAGTTTATAGATCCCACTTTATGGTCTAATGCAGCTACTCAAGCTCCAGCCATCCCCTCTGCATTCCAGCCACCAGGAAAGAAGACAGGCATAAGAAATGCCATACTCCCTCCATGTAAGGACACGTCCCAGAAATTGCCCCTACTTCCACTTAGATCTTACTGACCACCTCAATAACGAGCAAAGACAGGATAACTAGCAAAGAACACTAGACAGCAATGTTTCCAGTTTCCAGCTAAGCAGATCCTCATCAGCATGAACAAAGAGAACAAATACTGAGGTAAGTAGCAGCCTCTTCCAAAGTGCCTATTGTGACGAGGTAATGCTGTGGGTACAGGGATATAAAGATGAGTAAGACATAGGGTCTATGCTCAAGGTATTTAGTCTAACGGAAAAAACAATATGTAAATGAATAATTACTCAAGATTTCAAGCTAGGTATTAGCCACTGTTAGGAGACGCCGGCTTTTCTGAGTGCGCAAAGATTCCTTGCATCCAAAGAGGTAAAGAGAAATGGACGGTTCCAGTGCTTTATATCACTAAAGTACACAGGCTCTTCAATATTCCACAGCTTCAATAATAAGCATTTCTCAGCTCTGTTCTACTGGATTTGATACCTTCAGGACATGAAGCCAAGCAAAGTTCATTTAAACCTCTAAAATATATATATAAAATCAGTTGTGGTAATAGTTTTAACAGTTTGAAAATACTCATTTCAGAAATGTGTCAAGACTCCATAATTTTAACTTGTCAGAGGATGAGACAAATTGACTGTTTTAAGAAGACTATATATAAACTATAAGGCTGAATGAAAAGAAATAAGCAATGGTAGCATGTCAAAAAGAAAAAAGAAAACAAAAAGTAATACTGTAACTTACTGTTAACCACTGGTTATCTAGTAGCTCCTTTGCTGTGATTCTGTGAGCAGGATCTACTTTCATAAGTTGTTTCAAAACACTTTTAGCTGCAAATAAAGGAAAATCCTGAAAATCTTATTTATCTTAACTACAATTAATACATTTCCCAATTTATTTGGAAATAGGTCTGTATGACATGAAGGAACAATGTCAATTATACAATAAATATCAGTATAAATGGCTAAGAAATAAAGTTTAAGGCCTAACGTGAGGCTTTATTGCCTGGATGACCTGGTTTATATTCTATAGTAAATATTAACTAGGTGATCAGCAAACTTCCTCTTTAAGTTTTGCTATGTATTTTCTGTTTTGGTTGGAAGTTTTGAGTATAACAATCACAGTGAAGCTATTCCTATTCCCACAAGTAAATAGTATTTACCCTCTGAGTAAATTTAATGACTAAACAGAGGTTTAAAGTATTTCAATTACTCGCAAACTTTCTTGTAATTCTGTATATTTGCTTTAATAATAACAACAAATGTATATTTACCACAATCACTTATGGAATCCCAGACTGGATCATCAAAATGTAGTTCTCCCTTTCTTATTAACTCAAAAAGCTTCTCTTCTGAGCTTGCCAGAAAGGGTGGTTCTCCACATAATCTAGAAACAAAGGCAATCATTTTTGTTTATATTTTTTAAAAATCAAAATAAGGCTATTAAAAATTAAGTTTCCACAGGACTTAGAAGTACTGGTGCTTCATATTTAAGTAAAGGATAGCAAGAAGGATAGAAAGGAAGACATTGAAATGGTTAAAGATTTTGCTTACCTTAGTTCAGTCATCAGTTCAAATGGACGCTGCAGCCAAAAAAATGAAGAGAAGGCTGAGACTCGGAAGGGCAGCAATGGAAGAATTAAAAAACATCATCAAGAGCAAAGATGTGTCATTAGAGACCACAGCCTCATATTCCCAATAACTACACACAGATATGAAAGGTGGACAGTGAAGAAGTCTGAGAGGAAAAAAAATGGATTCATTTGAGTGTTGGATGAGAGTTCTACAGATACCCAGAACCACTAAAAAGATGAACAAGTGGGTCCTAAAGCAAATTAAGCCTGAAACATCGCTGAAGGCAAATGTGATAAAACAGCTGTCCTACTTCAGGCACATTGTGATAAAGCAGGGTTGTCTGGAAAAGACTAATGCTGGGGAAAATGAAAGGCAGCAGGAAAAGAGGGAAACCAAATATGAGATGGACTGACTCCCTAAAAGAAGCCATAAGCATGGGTCTACAGGAGCTGAGCAGGGCTGTGGAGGACAGGACATCATGGACATCACTCACTCACAGGGTCGCCAAAAGACGGAGCCAACTCAACAGCATGTAACACGCACAGGAAGAGATGGGCACCTCTCTGGATGTAGAAATGGAAGCAAAACAGTTTTGCGAGACCAGTGCTTGGCTCTTGAATACATTGAAAACCTCCAGATCAGCAAATGACCCAAAGCTCTCCCAAGTGGGGAAACATTAAGCTTAAATGGGGTTAAAATACAGGAAGGTGTGTGTACACAGCAATAGGTGCAGATAATAGCGGGGGTATTCTTCACTGTAAGGGTAAGGTAATGCCTAAAGTACATAATCCAAACTAAACTTATGGATAAATATACTGAATCATCAGAGTCCAATAAGGGTTATCAGAGTCTAATTAACCATGTAAGAGTTTTATTCACGTGTTAGCAAGACTAAATCAAGAACAACCCTGGGAATGTCTACAGGGTTTGAGTCAAAGCCAAAAATCTATACAATGACCACAACTCATCAAAAATAGTATACAAAATGAAGACAGTCTGGGTAAGGAAAATCAGATGATGATGATTTGACCCTTCAGTCTGGAAGAGTGAAAGCTGAGTATACATAATGGCCAACATCATAACACCACGAGCGGCATGTACTAAGTGAACACGGGCTTATTTTCACACCCTGTAATACAGGACTGTGTGTCTTTGGAATCTTTTAAGAGGGAGTGCTGTACCATGTAAACATCATGAAGAGCATGCAAGCCTAGATGTCAGCAGGTAACTCAGTCCAAAACTACAAAAACATGCTTGAAAGCTGAGTTCAATTCTTTGTACATTCTCAACAAATGTTAGCATCATCATTATTGTCAACACTGACTTCTGACTTCTGTATACAACCAGATTTTCCCAGTGATAACCAGACAGAAGTTGGACCTGGACTCATCACACAGACACTTCTGTATGTCTGTTCTCCAGCTCTCAAAGTTGTATTTTTCCGCTTTATTACTAAAAGAATAAAATGGCATAACTCCATTCAACTTTCCAAATGCTGGTCCATTATGTACATAACTATAATGATGTCTAAGTCTCTTTTAACAGTTACATTTCTACTGATTTTTTAAGCTAGATTTTTCTTTAAGTTCCTTAAAAATCTTTCCCATAAACATTTTCTGAATAAGTCTAAATTTCATAAATATTATACCTGAAAATGATGGTGATAATATGATTTTCCTAGAGAAAAAGTTGTCTTCATCCTAGTCGTCTATCAAACTAGGCTGGACAGTATAGTTTTTCATTTACCAATAGGTTCTTGTTAAGAGATAGATATTTATGAAATTGTTCTACAAACTCTTATTTAAATACTTTTTACTTCTCCAGTTCATTCTGACCCTCCTCTCTCTGACCTTACTTGCCTCACTATTGTTTACTTTTAAAATGCAATATTTAAAAAGCCATAAAAGTGGTCTTATGAACAATTACTATCTATTGTAACAAGTATAGGCCAGCAAAAGCCCAGCTCATTGAATCTGTTAATAACCAGTGATACGCACATTCACCAATTCCTTAGCTGCTCCTGCACTGCCTGACTAGCATGCAACCATAGCTTAAGGGCTACGTTTTAAAAATTCCATTTTTTTCGGTCCTTTGCAATTTTACTTACATAAGAATGTATCTAATGGTTGGTCAATCAGCAGCATGTGAAATTTTATGACAGCAATTTTCTGCACATCCAGAAAAGGGAATCCAAGACATGAAAAATGCCTCTTAAAGCTTTCCTATTATTTTCTGTTACATTCATAGGAATCAAAACAGCAGAGGATATACCCATAAAGAATATTTATGTTAATTTCACCTTGAGAAAGTATGTTATCATTGTCCAATTAAGTAGAAATAAATCAGGAGTAACTGATAAACAAGAAAATAACCCCCCTGGAGAAGGTAATATGTTTGTGCCCTTGGTAAAGGAAATTATAAGACCAGTGGGCTCAGGCAGATTAATGAATAGGCACTGATTAGCTAAGTAACAGTCTACTGTAAAGAAAAAAAGATGTCATTATGATGCTATGCAGCCAGAAGCAGAAAAATTAAAATTATATCTTTAAGAAAGAGAAAAAAATTTAACATATTTATACACTATCACTTTCCTTTATGTCAAATTCAAGCTAAGAAGGCAGCAAACACGTGAACTCTGTAATATTAGATTAACACATATTATATTTGACTTGTGCTGTCTACAAAGTCTTGAGATCACAAAACACTAATTTGAAATGGTTATATTTCTAATTAAAGACTAAGGCTCAGAATTTTTACAATATGATTCTAACCAGCACAAAACAAATGATCAAAACTTTGTGAATACATTTATACTTTATGCAATCTAAGCAGTTGATGTATGTTGACCATCTGAGTTACAGCTATAATCACATCATCCAATTTCTACTGCCATTTCACAAAACTGTGAAAATGTAACTACTGTGATGTCAATATTTAGAAATGATCTGGAAGAGATGGTGTAGAGTGAAATCTTCAATATGACCATAAAACTAATGTTGCATCAACATAAAAATGTTCATATTCACCAAGAGGCAGAACAATGGTCGCTAACTTTTCAGAACACCTCTTAGAAAATTCACTTTAATTCAATTTAACAAATATATATATATATATATATATTGAGCACTGACTACATGCCTACTATTGTACCAGATACCAGGGATGCAAAGATGAATAAGATCTCCGTCCTTCATGAAATTTAGAGCAAGGAAAATAGATACAGTACACATAATACAGTAATTATATTACAATACGATCATCTGGTTTTTAAAAGTGCTATGAGACTACAGAAGAGTGAACAATTAATTCTATCAAATTTGCACATGTGCAAACCTTCCTGGTTAAATATTCTTATTTTATTATTTTGTTGTTCTTTCAGCATTACTGTTTTGCATGATTTCTGCATGTTGCCTTAAGTTGAAAGTATACATAATGAATGTAGTGACTCTGCTGATGTAGAGCAAGAGTTAGGGAAATGGAAGGTGTCAGTGTTTGACTTGGCCGCACCCGGAAGTGAGCTTAGTGGAGAAGAACAAGAACATTCTAGATAAGAGGAACTGCATGAGCAAAGACCCAGGGGCAAGTGATGCAGGAATCTGGGCTGAACCTCTGTCTAGTTAGTGCCCACTCCCCACATATGCCCGGTCCACAGGGTGGCTCTAGTGCCAGGGCCTAGTACTTTCCTCTACCTGATGAGCTGTAAGTGAATCTCTTGAGAAAACACTGAGTAGCTTGGTTTGTAGCAAAGGATCAGGAAGGTTTTAAGGCCAAGTTTTTCACTTTGCTCAGTTCATACAGTGCATTGAAGCATTTATAGATCAATGAAAGGCAAAGCTGAAAGTTATAAATTTATAGTGTTAAAAACATACTGAATGGGTGTACTTGGCAACTAATAAGAGAGCTTTTAGAGTGACTTCCCAATTGTTTTTTTCAGTAGCTTTTTAAAAACTATACTGTTTAGGTTTAATTTAAAATCTATGTAATCCTATTGTCAGAGACCATTCATTTTAAAGTGTGCATTTATCAGGCTACTTACAAAATGTACATTATGACACCTATGCTCCAAATGTCACACTGCTGGCTATAGTCGTGGGCATTGATAACTTCAGGGGCTGCCAAACAAGCAGAAATGAAAAAATATTAATAATACAATAAATGACTTTTAAATGCTTAAACACAAAGCATGAAAAATGTGCTGACATGCTGTAATTTACTCCCCCACAGGGAGAAAGAGAACCAACAGCAGATGTTAAATGAATAATGGACAGGCCTTAACTGCATCCTCACTCCTGCAGTTAGCTTCCAACAGAACGACGGCACAAACGACAGAACTGAACGCACAACTACACTTCATTCCTTTGAAATTGTTAAGAAAGGATATTACAAAGATTGTGTAGTTATAGAAGACAACAATATCTGTTCCTTTCCAAAACTAGAATTGAATTACATGCCTTAAGTGGGTACAATTTAAAGTGATCTGGATTCACAGAAAAGCTCAGATAAATGGTTATAAATCACTTTAGTAAAATAATAATAATAATAATAATAATAATAATAATAATAACATCACAGCACTCCCACGACAGAATATGAATTATTTTCCACGTCTTCTAAATGACAAAACTAAGACAAAGAAAGAGTTACAACATAACTGGATGGAAAAGCCCGTTAGTCACAGGATAAGGGCTGGGAGCCCAGGTCCTTCTGACTCCCCAGCTCTGTGCTTCTTAATTTACAACGGGTTCACAATCTTTTCAAAGTAGAACCTTTTTTTTTTTAACTTTAAGTAGCACATTTTTTAAATGATTAAATTTTTTTATAATGGCTGGCTTTTAAGAAGCTCATATATGACATTTCAGGATTATGTCAATTATGCTTCTACACCAAGGGATCAATGATCTTTCTTTAAGGTAAAAGTAAGAATAAAAGAGTTATAAACATAAAAATAAAATGTGTATATATTTCAATAGAACTTTAAAATTTACAAAGTACTTTTGTATCAATTATGTTATTTGTATAAATTAAGAATCTTGTGAGATAGGTACGTAGGCATTTGACTCACTGTGCCAGTGAGGAAACTAAGGTTCAAATGTATTAAATGACTTGCCTCAAGTTACAAAGGTATTTTTATTTTGGAAAACAGTTTCAAGCTCCCGGACCTACACACACACACACACACACACACACACACACACACACACAAACTTTTTTAACGACTAACAGCAAATGGAATTTCATTTCCTCTGCCTCTTGTAAAAGGTACTAAAAAGCTACAAAAAGGAGTCCAAAGGTAAACCAAAGAAAGAGAGAAAAGGCTCAACTATAGATAATTAACAAACTGAGTAATTTGTCCCTAAATCATTAAAAGTTAACTAATATTTTCCTTTAAGCAACTCCTTGTATTCTTTAACTCTACTTAACCACCTTAAATACTAAATCATCAAAGTTCAAGTTGCCCTTTGGCCATGTGTGTGTATAGGACAACTGGCAAATTCCGGGATTAGATTCTAGGAAGGATCTCCAATAGGTGCATTGCACACACAGCAGGGGCCCAGATTCCTGGTCTTCACTCTTTCAGAGTCATCTTAATCACCAGGGGCATTTCTACTGCACTGTCATCACAGCTCTCCTAGGGAGGCAGAGGCCACAGTAACTGTGCCAAGGAGCCATTTAGGAAGTCAGCAAGCTCTACAAACCATCTGTCTCCCCTCTTGTTCTCTCACTTGTTATCAGTGTAGACAGCTAATAAGCAGGCATAAAACTCAGGGTGCTTGGATATATTTTCCCCGTGTAACTACAGAGCAGATGTCGTTTGCCAACAGGAGGATATGAACAGAATCTAAAGTAGCCTTTTCCCAAATAAGATAAAACAATTTTGAAACTTTATGCATCAAGTAGACAAAAAAACAATGAACTAGGTATACTCCTCAGCAATAAAAATGAATAAACTACTGATCTGTCTCAAAATCATTACATGGAACTGAAGACGACAGACACAAAAGAATATATGTGTGATTCAATTTATATAGCGTTCTAGACAAGCAAAACTAAGCTATGGCGATAGAAATCATTAGTGGTGATTGGGGTCTGGATGGGGGATTGACTGTGAGGAACACAAAGGAACTTCCTGGGGTGATAGAAATGTTCTCTATCTTCACTGGGGTGGTGATTATACAAGTATGTACATTTCTCAGAATGCACTGAACATTATACCTTAATACTTGTGCATTTTATTGTAAGTAAATTGTATTTTGGCAAAATAGATTTTTAAATAAATCTACTGAAAGTACAAAAAGAATTTCTCAAAGCCCCATCTTGGTGACTTTAATAACTCTCTCAGAAATCAAGAGCAGCAGCAAGCAAACTTAAATTAACAATATGGAAAGTCTGAATCACAAAAGTACCACATTTGATTTTATAAACATATACATACAGAAATTTTTGTGCTCAACAAACCAGGAATATGCATACTTTCTAAATATCCAATGAAGCATTTACAGAAACAAATCATGCGTTCAATCACAAAGAAAATTCCTAAAAGTTGAAAAAGTTTTAAGTCACAATTGCTACTACAACGAAGAAAACCAGACAGAAAAACCAAAAGGCTAGGGAAACTAATACACTCACATGAGCATCAATCACATCCCAAACACCTAGAAAATTCTAAAAGCACTTCTAAATAATTCTGGGATTAAAGAAGAAGACTAAAGCTAAAATTAAGACTATTAAGAAATGAATAACAATTCAGACACTGTATATGGCAAAAGAAATGGTCAAAGAAGTATTCAAAGGAAAATATATAGCTTTGAATGCATTTATTAGAAAATAAGACTAAAAATAAATAAGCATTTACCTTAGGAAGTTAAAAAGCAAACCAAAAGAAAGTAGAAAGAAGGAATTTAGAAAGATAAAAGCAGAAATTAATGAAAAAGCAAACCAAATAACATTAGACATGGTTCTTTGAAAGCCCCCAAAACTGGCCTAACCATTAACAAATTTGATAAAGAAAAAAATAATTATCAGTTATTACAAGAGCTAAAATTGAGCAACAAGTGCCATGTACAGTGTTAAACACTTTACATATATTTTCTCATTTAACTCTCATGTCAGATAAGAAAGGTATTATTACCATCCTAAATACATTCTCTCCTCCTTTCCCTGTTTTATTTTTCTTCCTTAGCATTTGTAACAAAACAGATATTTTACTTTTTATCTTGTTTAATGTTTGTGCCAACATGACATTTTTACATTTTGTTCACTGTTGTATTCCCAATATTTAGACCAGTGTCTGACACAAAGTAGATCCTCAAAAAGTTTTTGATAAATGAGTGACATTATCCCTATTATGTGATGTAGAAATTGCAACAAAATCAGTTACATTGTTTGCCCAGGGCTAATCAGGTGTTAAGTGGCAGAGCTGGAATCCTGAGTTAGCCAGGTAATGTCAGAGGCCATATTACATCATACTGCCTTCCTAAAAAAATATTAGGACTCAATAGGGGGATGTAACCACAGATAAACAGGAGAATCTGAAAATTAAAAGTGGATACAAAATGCATATTTATGCCAATAAAACTTCAAATCTCAATGAATAATTTTCCAAAAAATTTAAATCATAAAAATGATTCAAGAAGGTATCAAAAGCTTGAATAACCTATCATAAATTGAAGATATAATAGAAACTTCATCCCACTCTACCAAAGGGTACCAGGACCAAAAAATTTTAAGGGGCAATTTCATCAATCTAATGCATAATTTCTATTAGTTACATGGTTCATGAGTATATAAAAAGTGAAACATATTTTTTAAGAGCGGCTAACATAACTATAACATCAAAAAAGACAAGGGCAGCACAAAAGAAAGAAAGCTACACTCATAGATCCTAAAGTAGTGACAAATTGAATACAGAAGTATGTTAAACAAAGTGGGGTTTAATCCAAAAGTGCAAGGATGGTTCAACCTTTTGAAAAGATATTTTATTAACAAATTTAAAGATAAAAATATATGATCATCTCAATAGGTACAGATTTCAATAGACATGTAATCACAGAAGATATATAAATAACTAACAAGTACATGAAAAGATGCTCAACATCGCTGGTCATTAGGTTAATGCAAATTAAAAACCACAATGAGATATTACTTCATACCCATAGGAATGGTTATAATTTTAAAAGATAGGGAATATCAGGTATCAGCAAGGATGTGAAAAAAACAAAACTGCCATACATTGCTAGTAGGAAGGTAAATCGTATAGCAATTATGGAAAATCATTTGGAGGTTTCTTAAAAATAACATGTAAATAATATATGACCCAGCAATTTTCTTCCTAGGTAGCTACACAAGGAAAGTGAAACTGTATGTCCACTTAAAAACTTGTACATGAATGTTCATAACAGCATTATTCATAATAGCCCCAAACTGAAAACAATCCATAGGTCCATCAGCTAACACACGGATAGCCAAACTGTAGCATATCCATACAATGGACAGTCATCAGCAACGAAAGGAGCAGACTACAGATGCATGTTACAGCAAGGATAGCTCAAAGACGTTATGCTACGGGAAAGAAGGCAGACATAAAAGACTACATATTTGATAGTTCCATTTATATGAAATGTTCAGAAAAGGCAAATCTAGAGGGACAAAAAGATAAATGGTTATCTGGGGCTCGGATAGGAGTGAGATTGAGTGAAAACAGGCATGAGGCAACTTTTGGGGGTAGAAATGTTCTAAAACTGGACTGTGGTGATGATTGCACAACTGTGTGTGTGTATGAAAAAAAAATCATGGAATGGCACACTTTTATGATATTTAAAATATATTCAGTAAAGCTGTTAAGAATCACATTTGGAAAAATGGGCAATTGCTGCTTTACAAAATATCAGTGCTCTTTATGAAAAACAATTTGATGGCAATGAAACTGGATTTAAAAAATGGAAAGAAGCAAAACACACACACACACACACACGATTTTAGCATGAATTAACAAAAACAATAATTAAGTTTGGGGTATGATTACGTAAGAGAATAAACAACCATAAGAAGAACCTAGAGAAACAATAAAAATTACAAGTTTGGCTGGTAAGAACTATGAGAAAAACACTAAAACATCTGAAATCATTTGACCTAAAACTAAAAAGGTAGTTTGAGCAGGGCTATTAAGTCTTCACAGCAAAATCAAATTGCTCAGGTTTTAATCCACATTAGTTGTTCTACTTTTTTATACAGAAAAGTCATTTTAAGTCCACCTACTTACCCATATAGATAGGAGTCCCACATGTGGTCTGCAGCATGGCTTCACCCCTGCCAAGTTTCTTCACCGCTAAGCCAAAATCAGTCACCTAAAAGAAGAAACTCAGACAGTCATGTCTTCCTGTCCCAGAGTTGACTCATTTTGAAGGTGGCATTTTATAATTGCATTTAATTCAGGGATTTCTGAGGATGAAGGGGCTTTAGTGTATAACTAATAAAGACCTTGTTTTCCCTCCCCACCCACCCCTCTGTGTGAAAAAGAAATTTGGTAAAGACAAGCTCAGTTTCTCAAATCTTGAGAAAACACCCAGGATGTCGATTATTCATTCCTTCTAGTTAAATTCACCAGTTCAACATAGAAAGTTGTAACTTGAAAAAGTCACTTAACTTTTTCCAAATAAAAAAGTAATTTTTAAAAAGTTCCCTCACTGAAAAATACATTACATCCTTAGTATGTTTATTATCATTTTTCTGATACTCAAGCTCTGTCCCAGTTTAAAACACTGTTAAAAATGCAAATCGCTCTCCTTGTCAGCACTCCCAGGAACTCCCCTTTTTTATAATTATTTTAAAAACACCATCTCTGGTAAACACTATCTTTTCTTTACTATTATTTCCTTTGGGTTTCTAGAGTATACCAATTAAAACAATGAGTACACTATTAAAAACTACAAAAAGCAAATTAACAGGAAAAAATATATAGCATGACTACAGATACACGGGAGGCCTATTCCTGCAAGTGCAGTCTTTCTGCTCAGTTCTAAATCTTGGTCGTTAAACATTTGGTTATTAAATATTCAGTATATGCCCTTGGTCTTATCTCCCAAGTTGGAACAGCCCTGGGCTGAAAACAGAAAAACAGGCACATTTATTGATCATGCAACCAAAGACAGGCTCCTGGTCCACAGATGCTGAATGCAAACTTTCCAGTGCCTTATGGAGTAAGAAAATGTTCCTATCAACATGGGATAGCACCATTCTTCTAAACAGATTAACTAATTTCTTCAGGAGTTTTCACAGTTATCCCACTTGGAGCATTATGATGCATATCTTTTTCCACAGAAAATCTATTCAGATCTCAAATACACAAAAGGTTTCATGATCCAATTCAATTCTTGGAGAGTACTTATTCCTTCATTCACCAAATATTAATTGAGCACATACTATGTTTTGGGCAGTACAAGTACCAACAGTGAATAAGATATACACAATCCCTGCCTTCATGGAGTTTACAATAGAAATATTCAACAACCTTTACTCAGGTAAAACAAAATACTGTTAAACCTGTTTATATTAATAGGGACTTAGCATCTGCAACAGATTGAGTTATTCACAGACACTTTATTCCTAAATTAACACATTCATGTATTTTGAAAGCAGCCACTATTAAAGTGCTAAGTAATAAATAATGTATCCTATCATTTATTTGACATTAAGGAACACTTAATTTGAATAAATCTTCAAGAATAAACACTTGGCACATTAATTGTGCTTAGGACATAAATATTAATACCCAGGAAAATTTTCAGTGAGAAATACAGACTTTAGCATTAATTTAGTATCAAAGGCACAGCCAAGGTGTGTTTTTTTTCCCCTAAATCTGTAACACATTTACATCAAATTACCAGGCATAATTTTGAAATTAATTAGAATTCAGAGCATCTGTTTGCTTGCTATTAACTAATGATTCAGAACTACCCAAATGAATATGTACTTAAAAAAAATTCAACAGTACCACTTAACTTGTAAAATTATTCTTGTCAGTTATAACATCTTTTGTGAAATTTTTATGTTTTTAGCACCAGACACTTATTTTGTGGCCGCTCAAAGCTTGCAAAATGTATCTAAAAAGAGGATGTATGTTGCCACTTTGTAATCAAACTGTTTATAGGCAAACATTTACCACCATTTCTAATATCTTACCTTTATGTTTAAGTTCATTTCATTGTTAGCATCAATAAAGCTGCTTTTAACCATTATGTTTTCCAGTTTTAGATCTCTATGTACTATATCTACCAAGAAGAGAAACAACAAATCAAATGAAATGAATAGAAAAAAAAAATTAGAGGGACACGAATACAACAACTAAATATATTTGACAAATTAATGTCCACTGTTGAAAAACTTGCGGAGGGCCAAACATAATTCTGCCGTTCCATTTTCTTTCTTTTTTAAAAAAAATTAGTTTCAGGTGTACAAAGCAATGTCATAGTTAAGACATTTACATCATTTCCTTTTATTCAAACCTGTGTTATCCACATTCCTAACCTGAAGCAGCCATTTTCTTACACTCCGTCATCTCTCCCCATTCCGCTGTTTCCCCTCCCTCCCGCGCCTGGCTGCTGCTCTTCCTGACGAGTGGCCTGGTGAGTGTGGAGGAGGAGCCTGCCCAAGGTTAGGTACTCCCCGGAGGAGGGAGACAATTGTAGTCAAAAGCCCAGCAAGGCTTCCCCGTAGCCTTAGATCTTGAAATAGAGGATTGCTTCTTTACTTCTATGCGTATGCTATTGCCAACATAAACATTTAACATACTGCCATTTGGCTGCATCTATACAAACTACACTTATTTCAGTATATTTTTCTATAACATCAGTGCACACTTTCCTACTCTTTACATGTTAAAATAAAAAAACAAACAAAAACCCTTGAGATGCAAAATCCCCAGTTGAACAAGTTAGGCCTCGGGTAGGATTTTTATGTACATGCAAATAATCATGTACCAAACACTTCCTTTGCAAATAACTGAATCGGTTCACATCCATAGCAATCATTTCCCGTGACTTAAATGGTTGTATATGTAATTACTGAACGAACCCCGGACTGGCAATTATACCTAACCATTTATAGCTCCCTTGCACAGTTCCCGGTATGTGTTTTTGGAATTTTTATTGTTTCTATTCCTCTGCTTATCTCTTCTTACATAAATACCACACAGTTTTAATTAATAGATCTTTATAGTATGTTCTGATTCTTGGCAGGGCAAGTCTCCCTGCCGCCTCCATTGTTCTTCATTTTCATTGTTTTCTTTGCTGTTCTCAGCCATTTTGGAATGATTTTATCAAGTTCCATTAAAAATCCTATTAAGGTTTGTTTGGGGGTTTTTGTCTTATTTTGTTGTTGTTTTTTAAAGATTTTATTGGAGGAATTGGGAGAGGGGAACAGCATTGGGGAATTCGGGAAGGGGAACAGACAAGTTGCTGTCCTTTTGTTCTTCAGTCTAGTTGTGGAGGACATTGCTTCACTGGCCCACGTTGGTATTGTGGTCATTGTGCTCTTCCTGGCTGAGGTAGTCGCTCACTGGCCATTGGACAGCCACTCATGGCAGCCCACTGCAGCCTACACCGTCGTCAGTGACTCATGGCAGCCCAGCTCCAGGTTGAGCTGTTGTTCACCATCTTAGCTGTAGAGGGCGCAGCGTCACTGGCCCTCATGTGGGATCCAAACCGGGGCCCTGCTGCTCAGACCTGGCGTCCCAGGCCAACTCTTAACCAACGCGCCACTCAGCCAGCCCCAAGATTTGGTGGTTTTTTTTGGGTTTTTTTTTAGCTGAGCCATCCTGCCACCTGTTGGCAGCTCAGCGGCTGCTCAGCTCGGGTCGGGACTCGAACTGCTGTTGCTCAGAGCTCAAACCAAGATTTGTTTTTAATTGTACTGAAGTAATAGCTTAAGGCGGGAACATGAACATTAGCATAATATTAAGCCATTGGTTTCCTGCCCTTGCAAAAATTGTCCTCTGCCTGGAAATCCCTCCCTTTTTTCATCGGAGTTAGTATTCTTCAGCACAAGTTTTGCTTCCTCTGGTAATTCTTCCCTGCCTTTCCAAAACAAATGAAGCTCTCATTCTACTATTCTCCTTGCACTTTATATGTCTCTCTACTAAAGAAATGAACACATTGAATTACAATTTCTTTTCTACACTCAGTCTCCCAGCAGCCTGAATTCCTTGAGGTGCAGGGCACTTGTGTTTTCATCTTTGTAACTCGAGGACTGACCACAGTGTAGTAGGTACTCAGGAAATATCTGCTGAGCGAACCCTGGGTTCCAGAACCAGCTCTGCACACCTAACCATGTCACGTCTCCTCTCTGGAAGAAAGTTTCTTCTCATCTATAAAGTGAGTAGGTTCCAAAGTCATATGGAAGCCAAACTAACCTTGAAGGAAAAAATAGGGAGGAGCATGAGGAAAAGCAGCAGCACAAAGGGCAGTAAAGCAATTAGAATAATTAGAATAATTTTTAAATGTGGATTTTAAACTGGTGAAAACTATCCTGTATGATACTATAATGATGGATACCTGTCTTTATATGTAGAACACCAAGAGTGAACCCTAATGTAAACCATGACTGTGGGTGATTATGATGTGCCAATGTAAGTTCATCACTTGTAAGGAATGTCCCACAGCGGAGGGGGATGTTGATAATGGGGAAGGCGGTGCATGTATGAGCATGGGGTATACAGGTGTCCCTCACTTTTCAAAAGTTCACATTATGCCACTTCACTTTTATAAAAGACCTACATTAGTACCTGTTTTCGCTAACCAAAAGAAATCCAAAGAGGAGTTGTGCTTTTATGAAAAACTGCAAAAAATGAGAATAGCATTCAGCATTTGTTTTGAATGAGCCTTTACAGAGGCAGCGTGCACCCCAAGCGGTGACAGTGACCCTGCCAAGCTCCTGGGAACCACACTCAGCACCTCAGCATCAAGCCTCCACAGCTGTGAACTGTGCCTGAGAGCATCTGTACTTTATCTCGATTTATTTTGTGCATCTGTTAGCAAGATGTGTCCTAAGGTATCAGAAAAGCCTAAGGGAGCTCATAAGGGTGTTACACTTACTGTAAAACCAGACGTAATTAAGCATTTCGATTGTGGTGAACAAAATAAAGACATTGTGCCTCTGCTGAACTTGCCTGCATCCACGATTTGTACTATTTACACACAGAGATAAAGAATCTCGAAAGCTGCCGAAGTTACTATTTGTTCTGCTAGTAGTGAAGCGGTATATTTTAGTTGGAATCTAGCAATGGGTAAAATGGAAAGTCTATTGCTTGAGTGGATTCATGGCTGTACAAAGCATGGAGTGTATTTATCATAGCATTCCCGATTTTACTATATGTTAATGTTATTTGGTACAATTTGGAAGGCTATTTTTTGGGTCTGGAAACATATAAATTAATGGCAATTCTTTGCTTTACACCATTTCAGCTTACAAAGGTTTCATAGGAACCCTCCCTCCACTTTCAGACAGTGGGGGAAATGTTCATGGGAAATCTCTGTAACTTCTGTTCATTTTTGCTGTGAACCTAAAACTGCTTTAAAAAGACAAAGAAAAAAAGCCTAGAATATATGATTTTTAACATTACCAACATATAAGTGTTTTATTTTTTTTTTTTTAATTTTATTTTTTTTTTTTTTTTTTATTTTTTTTCCTTTTTTCCCCCCCCCATATAAGTGTTTTAGAAATTTCACTTTTATTATTAATTTGTCTATTTTTGATTTGCTAACAATAGCTGCTTTTCAAACTGTTGAACGGAAACGTTCGTAACTTAATCCTTGTCCATGTACAATGTAACTGTATACCTGCCTTGTTTCTAATTATAACATATCTATAAATGAAGTTAAAAAGGAAAAAAAAATTTTTAACTTGTAAGTAAAATTTTCCATACTGGTCGGCATTACTTCCTGAATCCTGAATACAATCACCCTTAAACAACAGTGACGCCTGCGTTCATGGAGTCCATGACCTGGGCGGCCCCCGTCTTACCCTTATTGTGAAGATACGCTATAGCTGATGCAAGACTGTGAATGATCCACCTTGTCTCAATCTCTGAGAAATGCCCTTTCCTACACAGAATTTCTTTGAGTTCTCCATCCTCACAGAGCTCCATCACAAGGTACATTTTCTGACATTATATATTTAAAAAGAGAGAGAAAGAGAGCAAATTATATAGTTGGGGATCTTAAAAATGTGATATATTACATATACAGTAAAAACATGATCACAATCTTAAATCATCAACCTATTCATTCAAAAATATCTATTATCCACCATATACAAGATACTATGCGGGATACTAGGGGAACAAGGAAGCATAAGACACAGTCTTTACCCTCAAGGAGCTCCCAGTATAGTTAGAATGACAATATCATGTGGTAAGTATTAATAGAAGAGGCATGAGATTACAGAGGAGGGGAGGCTCTGCCTAAAACATGCTCACTGAGGAGGCGACATTAGAGGCAGGTCTGGATGACTGAACAGGAATACAGGAGTAGAGAATGTGGGCAAGAACACGTGGTACATGCAAAGACTCCAAAGCTTGAAAAAAGCACTGGCTGTTAATAGAATAACTAATATCTCAGTGTTAACAGCATTTGGAGTTTGGTAGGCGAGAGAAGAGTGGAGTGGTGAGGGGTGAGGCTAGAAAGAACAAGCTGATGCCAGGCTGTAAAGGGTCTTGAATATCACACAGAAGGGTTTGGAATTTTTCCCCATATGCGATAAGGAGCCACTGAAGATTTGTAAGGTGGCATCTGGAGTTGGGGAAAAGGTGTATGCTATTATCAATTTTGCATTTCTAAATGGACACTCTGTAACAGTAATATGGAGCCGGCCTCAGCCAACTTTTTCTCTAAAGGCCAGGTCCAGACAGTAAATATTTTCAGCTTTGTGGGCCACTCAATCTCTTTTGTAAAAGCTGCCACAAACAATACAACAAAACTTTATTTATGGACTTTGAAATTTTAGTTTCATATAATTTTCATATGTCATAAAATACTACTGCTCTTTTACATTTCTTTCAACCATTTAAAAATTTTTAAAAATCTCAGCTTATGAGCCATAAAAAATAGGCAGCGTGACAGATTTAGCTTGCATGCTGTAGTATGCTGACTTCTGTTTAGAGAGGATAGCGGTGAGGCACAGAATGAAGACAAGAAGGGGAAGAAGAAAAAGATGTGAAAAATACCTAGGAGGAAGAAACAGTGATACTTGGTGAATAATTGGGGAGAAGTGGTAAAAGCCATAGATGAAATGCCTCTTCCATAGTTTGTTTCTGTTGATGCGTATTAATTTTACTTTAGGTATTCCAACAGTCATCTATTGAGTTAAAAAGATTCACTGAAATCTAAAATGCAAGTCTTTTTCATACCAATTGCTACTCAGTCGCAGAATACCCTCCCTGTCTCCATTCTAGTCTATGCTGCTAGATTTTTGCTGTTATTTTTAAGATTTGGGGGTCTGATTCTATTCTACAACCACTACGAATGCAAGTTCTGTGTTCAATCAGCAAGCATGAAAACAGGAAGAGAAGGCAAACACTCTTTCTTTGTATAGTCAAAATTCTGATTCACCAAACCTCAGGATGCTTTAGATAACTTCAAAAGTAACTAAAGAATTCTGCAAAGTGTAATACATAAGTCAGCTTTTGAACTAGGCCACATGTTTCTTCAGTGACAGCGCTGTAGGGATCACTGGTACATGAAATGATAAGTGAACTCTTTAGAAGGAAAAGTTACCTTAGCAGCACTTATAATATAAATTGGTGTCAATTTTAAATATGTAAGTTGATAAAAGTTATATCAACCAATTTTTTAAAAGTCTTTATATAATTATTAGCAATAACTGTGTAAATCTGGAGAACATTTAGACTCACAAGAAACCCTAACACAGTCAGACTGGGTGATCAATGCTAACACCATGGCCCACCCATCAGGTAGCAATTTCCAGTAATCCTTAAGATATTGAAGCCATCTTAAGGAAGGTCTAGGCATTTGTGTGAGTTGCAGATTGGGGAGGGGAGCATATCTGACCTACATGAATCAAGAGCAAGCAATATATACAAAAGACAATCACAGATGATGGTTTCCTTTGCCTTCAAACTACTCTAGATTTGAACATTCACCTGTGCCCATGATGGAGTAACAGAGACCAGACTTACCCTCCCTTCCTGAAACAACTAAAAAATAGACAAAATACATAAAACAACACTTTTCAGACATTAGACACCCAACAGGCTAGGACAGTGATCCCCAGGAGGGACAAGCCCCATGATTATCCTAGCTTAGCATCTGGAAAGAGTTTCCAGGCCGCAGAGCAGAGAGAAGGAATCCATCTGCTCTATGAATTGAGAAGATGAAACGGGGAGTCCAGGAAGGCCAAAGACAACTAAAGTTAACAAGGCGCATACCAAAAAGGAGAAAGCTTACACAGAGAAAGCTCCAGAGGTTTGCAGCGAGGCATTAAATACTTCAGCCACGTACTAATTAGCATATGTAAATGAGGAAACTATATGAAGCTGGGAAAGGAACCTTGCAAAAGGAGCAGAGAAAACACTCACTGCAGCTTACACATGACCAGGAAAAGTTTGTATCCCCATTAGTCATAGTGGAAAATCTCATAATTCATGGGGCATTGGGTAGAGTACTCAGAAGGGTCATACCCCATTAGTAGGAAAAAATTAGCCCTAGACCAAAGGCTGGTCTGGTACCACCTAACAAAGTTTAAAGCAAGCTTCAAAAGTATCAAACTATTTCTAAGTAACTTAACTATGTCCTATGACAAAGCTAAAGAATAGTTATAAGAATATAAAAATATCCAGCATCCAATAAAAAAATTAACAGACATATAATGTAGCAGGAAAATATAACCCATAATGAAGGGGAAAAAAATCAATCAATCGAAAGTGACCTAGAAATAACACACATGATCGAATTAGTAGAAAAGGACATTAAAAGTTATTATAACTACATTTAAGAAGGAGGAAATATTGACCCAAATCACATTTCCACTGGAAGGGATAAACAGAAAATATGATGCTACAGAAAGAGAAACTACTGAATCTGAAAACATCACAATAAAAACTATGCTAAATGAAACAGGGACAGAAAAAGATTGAAAAAAATGAATAAAGCATCAGTAGCTGTGGACAATATTAAACAATCTAACATGTGTGCTTGGAGTCCCCAAAGTGGGAGATGGCAGAAAAATATATTTAAAGAAATAATGGCCAGAAATTTCCTAAATTTGATGAAAACCATAAACTCACAGATCCAAGAGGCCCCATGAATCCCAAGCACAAGAAACATAAAGAAAATTACACTGAGGCACAACATAACCAAATTGCTTAAAGCTGACAATAAAGAGCAAACGTATTCCAAGATTTGGAGATAAAAGAAATCACAACTCTAAGGCTGAGAAGTAGAGAAGACTTTTGGCATCACTGTCATGTCCCGCTCCCAAATGGATAACTGTGGTCTTTAACAGTTATTAAGCACTCCTAATGAATCAAGCATAATGCATAATGCAAGTTGACTATTACTGCCTGAGAGACTGGCAAAGGAAACAAAAGATAATAGCTACCATTTAATGAGGCAGACGCTTTATATCCATTTTCCCATTTAATCATTCAATAAGCAAATGAGGTCGATACTATTGTTAAACCCATTTTACAGATGAGGAAACTGATGTATAGAGAGATTGAGTAACTTGTCATAGTCTCATAGCTAATAAGTGGTGGAGCCAGGATTCAAATGCACAGGTAATCTGATCCCAGAGTCCACATGCCTAACCACTATTATTAGACTGCCTCCACTCAGAGAAACACCCAAGCCCACTGGCACTAAATTATCTGGAGGCAGAATGGCAAATCCCCAGGCTTTAGAACAATTCCACATGAAAATTATAGGCATTTAAAGAGAAGAATGATAACATCTAGGGAAGAAAAAAGATTAAACACGTTGGTAAGACACAAATGAGAAAATATCTTCTATGTAGTGCCAAATATATTCGTGCTAATTTTATTATAAAGCTAACCTTGCAAAATTAAGACAATATTCCAAGGCTCTAATTGAGGAATCAAGGACCAAAGCAAAAGGAAAGTCACCTCTAAGGAAGCTTTGATCACTGTTTGGTTATGTATAAAGTTGTTTCAATTTTAAACATTTGTTTTCAATATGCCACCCAGAAATATCACTAAAGCCATCAATCTAATCATCAGACACCTAATTATACAATCAATAATAAAAGTCCTCCAGAATGCTCTCATCAATCTCCAGTGACAGACTTATGTCAAGGACATGAGCAACTGTGCCCCAAAGGGATTAATCCAGAAAGGAATGATGTTCATTTTGTAATAATCACAACTTTCAAAATGCAGCACCTGATAAAGCTTTACCTTGGGCGTCTCGAACACTTGTTCCAGATGTATGATGTGTTCATGTTTCACACTTTTTAGGATGTTCACCTCCCGTTCAAGTAACTTCACAGCAGAGCTTCCAGCCTTAAATAATGAGGAAACATATATTTCACAGATGAATGTCGCTACTACACACCTCAATATAAAAGTTACAATTATTCTTATATTTTTCCTACATTTTCTTGAGAGGTTTCTTTTTCAAAAGATAGCATGATAAAATTAAACTATACCCCTTCTTTCCTTTGTCCAATTTCAACTTATATGTAATTTGGCTTCACACTACATGCATTTCTGAGACTGTTTCTATAAATTAACCACAATCTGGTCTCTGTCCCCTCACAAAATTATTCAGATTTTTAAGACAGTATTTGGTATTTCCTTTAAAATCATGTGGACCCTTTGATGTTAGCATAATAAAAACAAAATCTACTTTCCAAGGAAATCAGTTGGAGAAGATAAAAATAAAGTGTTTTTCTGTTTTGTGGTTGTTTTGTTTTGATTATATTTATAAATATCAAAAGAAACAATAGGAAGTGAGATTCTACACTTAGCCCTGCATTATATCACTTCCTGGTCCCCAGGCCTCAAAAATTAACTGAGAGAGAAAGAGAAATGCAGATGTTGCCTTCCAACCAGCCTCACTCCAATGTTCCCTCCTTACATGTAGCCCTTCACCATACCTGACAGCAAAAGGTAAAGGCAGGGACTCCCCAGGGCACACAGGCCTTCGGTCAGGGTGTGAGTAACTGACTTTCTACAATGTCATCGAAGAAATTCTAGAAGGGCTGTTCTCATCCTCACCACCACTGCCACCACCCAGTCATCACCCCTATTGCTATCTAAGTTACCATCATTATTTGTAAATAAGCATTGTCCTCATCCACATGTAAATATTCCTGAAAGGGGTAACCAAGGTCTTACCCCTTCCTCCTTCCCCCCACTGACCCTTCCAAGTTTGGGAGAGTACATATTAGCTCTTAAAGGATTGCAAAGGGATTGATCATAAAGCAATCTTGACCTAGTTAAAATTTTATCTAGAGTTATCCCTGCTTCTAATTGCCCTTATGCGTTAATCATCACTATCTCAGGATTGCATAGGAAGCTGCCCACCCACTATGCCCTGCCCATGTAGGATGAAAGTCACATTTTAAGCTTATCCTAGAGGGTTAAGAGAAATAGCGACTGTGAAGAGTGAACTTCTGTCTAGACGAGCTATGGAAAGTTATCATTGCTTCTCCTAAAATCCACCTCAATTTTGTTCCAAACTCCCTCCCCAAATGACTGGACTTGTATGTAATGCAGTAATATATTGCCCAGTTCACACACTGACGATGTAATTTTGTTTTACTATTCTTAGTGTCCTGTAAACTCTCAGCATCAATATGTGTGTACAAGATCATGAATTCCTAAAGCTGCAAGCAGGTATCTTGACTATATAACCCTGAAACCTAATGGCTAACCCTACCTGACACCAAAGGGGCAAAGAAAATAATATCCCATGTAGCACTGTGGTTCTAAAGTTCTGAAGATTTCTAGAAAAGCTCCGGATCTCCCTTTATGGAGATTTATGTGTTATTCTATTGATCTTTAAGGAGAAACAGTGTGGTGTGTAATTTGTGATAGTTTGTTTTAAAGAACACATAAAACCTACTATTTCATTTTAGAAATATAAAATGTATCATCACAAATCTAAGCCCAGGCACAGAAATTTTTTAAAAGGTGATGAAATGGTCAGGTGTAAAGGAAAACCCGAGAAGTTAGACTCTCCATTAAAGAGAAGCCCAGTCGTTTTCCAGCCAAAAGAAATCCAGTGAGGAATATGGAGAATACAAGTAAACAGCATCATAGGTAGTTGGGGGGAAAGTGGCTCACACTGAAAAAGCAGGTAGGACAAATAGACAGAATAAGCTAACAGCGAGGAAAAGGGAACCAAAGAAAAGGAAAGAACAGGGGAAAAGTATAGCAGAACTACATCAGGAGAGAGTCCCAGGACTCATTTTTGGACAAAGACATCTCTAGCCAATAGCCCTACATTTATACATACTGATAATCAGACCTTACCTTCAACGCACACTGGTTATATTGGTTATGTCAGTTATCCTTTCACTTGCTGGAGAAATGCTCACACCTCTCCAGGGGAACAGCCCAGATCCCCGGCCCATAGGGTCAGAGGCAGTTGTGTTAAAGTGAAAACCTGTGCTGCCTACTGGCACTGTGCCCTCAGGATGCTGCTGCTAATAAACCTTACCTTTTCTTTGTTCACTTTTTTAATTGCCCACTTAGTTCCTGTTTCCTTGTCTGTGGCTTCAATGACCATTCCAAAGCTCCCTTGTCCCAATACTCTTCCAAAAGTATAGATTTCCTGGATAAAAAATAAGAGCTCCTTTGTCTCTCTCTGCCATTCATCAGTTGTTAAAATTGAACACAATACTGACAGATATCCACCCTAGGGAAGAGAAATCTGCCCCGGGGTAAAATCAAATAGAAGACACAACATATTTGCTTCAATATTAATAAACACATCTTAATTAAACAAAAATGAATTTTGATGAATTCGATTAAATGTCCTTTGGAGGAAAACCATAAAAATCCTAATGGGGAAATATGGAAAACCTCAAAAGTATAAAAACGCATCTCTTACAAACTATAATATTAATGAAATATCGTCATAAGAAAAAGGAGGAAGAGAGTATTCATACATACTCGTACATAAATATGTATGTGTATAAAATACGTTCACCCAAAAAATCATCCCCAAACTCTTAGAGCTATATGATAACACATATTAACCATGGAACACCTGGTTTCTTGCTTATCAAGAAACACTTTTTCTTTATCTTCATAATTGCTATTAAAAATCATTTTTTCCCTTTTGTTTAGACAAAGCAGTATGTGACAGAAATTTTTTTAAATCAGCACAGAGAAGAAAAAAACCATCCATACTAACACTATCCAGACCAAGAATCCTTCCATTTATCATTTAACTTCTGCTTACAAAGACAGAACGCACTGGCCTTGCCAACACCAGCATTGTGGTTCATACTGTAAAATCACAAATAAGTAACCAATTACACTTGCATTTCTTGTGAATTTGGTTGAGGAGAGTCAGTCTCCCTGATCCAAACCAACTCCAGGGCATTAACAAGCGTTTCTGGGAGGGAATGAAGGAAAGATGGTAGGGAGGAAGAAAACGAGAGAGAGAGAGAGAGAGAGAGAGAGAGAGAGAGAGAGTAGGAAAAGCAGAAGGAAAGGGAAAGAGAAACAGAGGGAGGAAGGCGGGCAAGAAGGAGGAGGGGGGAGAAAAGGAGAGAGTGAGAAGGGAAGGGAAGGGAAGGGAAGGAAGTGCTCAGCTTCAGCGTGTTAGACTTTCCTTTAGATGTTTCCTTGTGATATATACCTTGGGAGCTACAAAGATGAATAAAACATAATTCTTGTTTTCTCAGAATTTGTAATCTACTCAAGAGACAAGATTATTACTTAAGTCATAAAGTCTTACGTTAAAAAAAAATACAAAATGACATCGGGGGCAGAGAGCAGAGCTAACACACTGAGAGAAGAAAGGAAAACATTTATGAAAGAGCTGGCATCTGAGACTGGCCTGTGAGAGCACAAAGGGAAAAAAATAATTGACAATTCTACATATTTTCTCTCTAAATATATAGAACCACAACTTGGACACAGTATTTTAATATCGTTTAAATAGGACTTTTTAAATGAGGGATGGGTAGAGGAATAGCCTAACTGCCCAGCTAGTATTTTGTAAACTAATCTTTTTCATCAACTAACTGCTTTGACATCATTACATAGTAGTGTAAATAACGAGAAAATGACTTCTAGCTTGTATTAATTTTAAGAGGATGCTATTAAAATAGTAATATAGATCTATTTTTATTGACATAGAAGACCATGATATAGTGTAGAGTGTGAAAGAATCCACAATATGATCCCATTATGGAAATGTGTGTATGGGGGGTGGGGGTGCTTATATTGATGTCTGGAAAGATATTCATCTAAATATTGAGTAGTTATCATTGGGTAGTAGAATTTTAGATGACTGCAGCTTCCTTTTTTATACTCTTCTGAAATGCTTAAAATCTTTAAAATAAGCCTGTCCATTTAATGGAGGAAGAGAAGCTTCAACTACATCCATTAAGGTTATTTCTTAAAAATATGTAGAAATTTAGAATATTTTGTAATTTAAAACAGGAAAAAAACTGAAAAAATAGGATGATTTATACATGCATTAAATGAAGTAAAAGTAATAAATGTTAAAATTGGTTAAATCTGACTCATGAGTTTTATTTTCTTCATTTTTTTATCTATATTTTCCTAATTTTTCACAACACATTTTGATTTTATAAAAGCTCTTACAACTAAATCTAAAACTCAGGAAACTTGTAGATTTTTAAAAATACAGGCCTTTTATTTAAAGAGAGAGATTTCAACTTTTCAAGTCAGAATTTCTCAAGAAGATTTTTCTGATCACTTTAAATAAATTGCCAAATATCTCTTAAAACATTTTTTTAAGTTAACGTTAATGCAGTTTTCTTCTTGTAGTTGTTCTTGTTGTAGTTCCTTAAAACTCATGTTAAAAGAACACATTAATTTCTAAAATTGTATTAATATTTGCATGTAACAATTAGAATCCTAGGAAGACTAATATCGGTATTCATCTAACCAGAGCCTGTAAAAAATATAGGCGTCCATAAGGGAAATTCCGGCCTCACTACCAGTCACGAAGGCAGCGAACAGCCAAACCATCTCAAGTCATCTGGGCTCTTGCTGCCTCTTAAAGAGGTCCACACAAAGACTCCACGATTGCCCTCAGCAACAGGTAAGACCTGAAGACCAAAATGTTCTCATCTAATAAAAATGCTCTCTGCTTTAATTAAAGTCCATTTGGTCCTCTGTGAACAGAAAAAATAATTAGTCTGCATTTTCTGTAGCAAAGACTTTGACATACTAGAAAATGGTAAATTTCCTCTTTCCTTCCTTTTCATAGAGACTTATTTTTAAATCATTTTTTTCCTTAGAGGCTTATTTTTAAATCATTTTTGCCATTAACCATTGACTTAGAAGAAGCCTGAAAGTTCCTAGTAGCTTCACTTTGCTTTCTGTATACCTCAATAGCAGCCGCATTGTCCATCCTGATATGAGGAACTTTTCCTTCTGTGAAGTTGCCCCGACTCCATTGTTGTTGAGATGCCTTTCTCTCTACATTTGAGGTTCTTGAGGGCTTAGACCAAAAGGAACAAAAAAAAATTTTTTTAAATAGTAACATTAAGATATAACACACTTGTTGACTAAGTAAGAACCCTAATTTGGATAATCTGACAAACCTTCAATGTGTGCCATGATATTTATTGTGTACAAAATAATTCACTGTCTTCTAAGCCCTATGTGATTTATTAGCTCATTAGGCTAAAAGAGACCTTAAGAAGTCACTCAATCTAATCTCCTAAATCCAGGCAAGTGTACATGATAACCTGCAATAGCAGATAAATCAGAACTTACTCGATGATTCTTTAAAATCATGAGACAGCAACTTCATAGCTTTCTCAATCATCCTTGTTTCAAAATATAACAATCATTTTGAATAGGTTATACATAAAAATTACTGGCCATTCACAAAATAGACTTCAAATGAAAATAACATGGTAACTCACTCAGTAACAACACACTCAAAGACAACTCTATGGCAATAACTGTACTGTAATACAAATCAGGACAAACAGTTTAGGGTGAAAATTTGAAAAAGTTACAACCTGAGAGCTGAGAACTTAACTTTTCTTAACTTAGTGCTCTCTGTCTCCAAAGCTGTGCTACATCAAGTGCAATCTTCACACTGCCTCTTCTCTATAAATACACACAAACCAGTCCAACTATGTAGTCATAGATTGTAACTAATGCAAATTGATTGTGTAAAGTATATTTGATATTCAACCTAGATAACTGGGAATTGTCTTAAATAATAATGACCCTATATTTAACCACAACCGTAAATATCATTCTGCATCAGTTGAAATAAAATGTCCCAAAATTCAGATTTAATTCAACTTGTAAACTAATTCAGACAACCTACTGAATGGGTGAAGATATTCAAGAATGATACATTGATAAGGGGTTAATATCCAAAATTTACAAAGAATTTAAAAAGTAACAATCCAATTACAAAATGGGCAGAGGACCTGAACAGACATTTCGCCAAAGAGGACATACAGATGGCCAATAGACGTATGAAAAGATGCTCAGTGTCACTAATCATCAGAGAAATGCAAATTAGCACCACAATGAGATACCACTTCACACCTGTAAGAATGGCTATCATCAATAAATCAACAAAAAACAAGTGCTGGAGAGGATGTGGAGAAAAGGGAACCCTGGTGCACTGTTGGTGGTTGCAAACAGGCAGCCACTATGGAAAATGGCTTGGAGGTTCCTCAAAAAATTAAAAGTAGAGCTACGTTATGACCAAGCAATTCCACGTCTGGGTATTTATCCAAAGAAATACAAAACACTAATTTGAAAAGATATGTGCACACCTATGTTCATTGCAGCATTATATACAATAGTGAAGAAACTGAAGCAACCTAAGTGTCCATCAATAAATGACTGGATTAAGAAGATGTGGTACAGATATACAATGGATATTAATTCGGCCATAAAACAGAATGAAATCTTGCCATTTGCAATAAGATGGATGGACCTGGAAGGTATTATGCTAAGTCAGGGGTTGGCAAACTTTTGAGATGGAAGAGCCAATCCCGACTCTCACAACAATTTAAAAATTATTCAAGAGCCATAAAACAAATGAAATCACCATTATGTGAATAATATCTGTTAAAAATTTTATAAATGAAACTATGATAGTTTTATTTTCATTTTCAATTTTACTTCAGAGCCACATGTACATACCCAAAGAGCCGCATGTGGCTCGCGAGCCACAGTTTGCCGATCCCTGTGCTAAGTGAAATAAGTCAAACAGAGAAAGACAAATACCATGTGATCGCACTTAAATGTGGAATCTGAACAACAAAATAAAGAAACAAAACAGAAACAGACTCATGGATACAGAGAATAAACTGACGGTTGCTGGATGGAAGCAGGGTTGGGAGATGGGTGAAAAAGGTGAAGTGATTAAGAAATACAAATTGGTCGTTATGAAATAGTCAAGGGGATGTAAAGTACAGCATAGGGAATACAGTAATTAATATTGTAATAACTATGTATAGTGCCAGGTACTAGACTAATCGGGGTGCATCACATCGTAAGTTAAACAAATGTCTAACCACTATGCTATACACCTGAAACTAACAAAATAACATTGAATATCAACTATAATTGAAAATAAAAAATAAAATAAAAAAAACCAATTCATTTCTATGTAAATTATTTTTAAATAGACGCTAGAACAACATTCCGAATTATTCACGATCCTGGGAAATAATTTGGGCAGTGTTGGAAATGTCATTAAAGAAATTACTAACCAACTTTGCTCACCTCTTATGTAAGAAAGAAATGTTCCCTTAATAGTTAATAAGGCAATGAATTAGCTGACAAGGGCCCATGGGATATATGGATGAAACTAGGGAAGGGATTAGGGAATGGGATTTTGTTTGTTTGTTGTGTTTTTTAAATTAGTTTATTGGGGTGGCAATGGTTAATAAAGTTACACAGGTTTCAGGTGTACAATTCTGTAATTCATCATCTATATATCACATTGTGTGTTCACCACCCAGAGTCAGTTCTCCTTCCATCACCATACATTTGACCTCCTTTACCCTCATCTACCATTCCCTCCCCGCTTACCCTCTGGTAACCACTAAACTATTGTCTGTGTCTATCAGTTTTTGTTTCTTTGTTTGTCTTGTTTCTTTGTTGTTTTCAGTTTTCAGTGAAGTCATATGGTTTTTGACTTCCTGATTTATTTTGCTTAGCATAATAATCTCAAGATCCATCCATGTTGTTGCAAATGGCACTATTTCATCTTTTCTTATGGCAGAATAGTATTCCACTGTGTATATATATCATGTCTTCTTTATCCATATTACCCAAAGCAATATACAGATTTAATGCAATCCCCACTAAAATCCTACTGGCATTTTTTAAAGAAATAGAACAAAAAATCATCAGATTTGTATGGAACCACAAAAGACCCTGAATAGCCAAAGCAATCTTAAGAAAAAAGAATAATGCTGGAGGCATCACACTCCCTGACTTCAGCTTGTACTACAGAGCAACAATAATCAAAACAGTATGTGTGGTATTGGCAGAAAAACACACAGACCAATGGGATTTCAATTTGTGTTGAAAAGTAGAACTTTCAGTATTTACCAAATCTTTTGCAGAGACATTATTTTTGCTGGTTTGTTGTTCTTTTTTTCTCTCTGGTGAAAGTGAAATGTCTGAAAGTGAAATGTCTGAACTACCAATGCTTGATGTCTCTGACATTTCCACCACCGATGTTGGAGAAAGGCTTGTTTTGCCAGAACATACACAAAGTTCTGTCTGAGAAGTAGATGAACAGTTGGAGCATTTTTTGGATATTTTACCAAAGCCACTATCAGCCATTTGCTTAACTCTGCAACAAAAGCAACCTGAAAGAAAGATGTTTCCACTGTTTGAGGAAAAGAACCAAACCAAAAAGGATAACGTAAGCTGATGGCAAAATTTGTAACTTCCAATTGCTGAGGTCCTTAGGTTAATGATGCATTAGACATATTCACACATGCGAGCTGCAGAAAGAAAAGAAATGACCATTTAGAAAATTATTTCTTATCCTATCACCCTCCTAGAAATGAGAGAAACACTAGAAACTAATGCCCAAACCATTCTGCCTATACCTGGAAAGTTAACATTTACAACAAAATTAGGATATATTTCTAAAAACTATTGGATTCTCATCTTTCAAAATTGAATTCTTGAATTCCAGAAATGTAATTTGCTTAACAATCAAAAGAGTCACCCTCTGTTCAGGACCATGAAACTGCTGAAAAGCAGTCTAAGGTAATTGGGTGGGTTGATATCAATTTTTTAATGAAATAAAATATTTTGCATAAATCCTCGGCAAATTCTGTAAAACTTAATATATATATATATATATATATAATGTGTGCGTGCATCTGTACTTGGTCATATTATAAAATGCATTTCTTAATGTGGGTTGTGGTAAAAAAAATGCTGGTGTAAAATATATATTACTGTGATTTCAAAATTTAAACCTGGTCTACTACTTACTAGAGAAAATTCGTATTATACACTTTACAAAGAAGTAGATAATTTGATTTGACAATACTACCTAATTCTAAAAGTTCAAAGGCAATCTTAGAAGAATCCTCATTTTTATACTCAAATAGCAAAAGTAGCAAGTAGTGGGTGCTATTTTTCCCTGAGTGTAGAACAGATATGCCTAGCATTCTACCTAAATAGAGTTATTGGCAGCTGTATGGTAGCAAGTTGGGAAGATCTGAGCTGAGGAAGGAGGGAGGTACGTGTTCTGCAGTACATATAAGAGAATACCTTGAGAAACCTCCAGAAGTAACTGGGAGTACATTATTATGGTTTTGTGCCATACTATTGCAGATATTATTTAAAAGTATATTTTTTAGTCACAGATTTTGCTGAAAAAGGTCAAGCATTTGTAAAAGTAGGGTGTGTGTATTTACTGGCATCAGTTGCATTCTTTTTACCTTCTACCTGTCTATAAGGTACTTTTCATACACCTTTTCTTTCCTTTTTTTAAAATTTTTCTAAATAAAGTAATATCAAGATGCAGAAATGAAACTGAAGTTATGGGCCAAAAAACATTATTTATTATGCCACCTTGGAAAACTGATTGGAAATTGTAAAGTTGAGTATTTATCAAAGCTATTGGTACTTCACGATGATGGCTTGTCACTTAAAGATGAAATTTATTCCAAATAGCATGAAATCAAAATTGCAATTCACATTTAGACAGCACTATACATTTGACAAGGATTTTATTGTTTTTATTTATTTTGTTTTTCAATTACAATTGACATATAATATTATTTTCAGGTGTACAACATAGTGATTAGACATTTACATGCCTCATGAAGTGCTCACCCCAATAAGTCTAGTATCCATATAACACCATACATAGTTATTACAATATTATTGACTATAGTATTTCCTATGCTGTACTTTACATCCTTATGACTATTTTTATAACTGGCAATCTGTACTTCTTAATCCCTTTCACTTTTTTCAACCAAACCCCAAACACACTCCCATCTGGCGACTATCAATTCTCTGCATCTATGAATTTGTTTCTCTTTTGTTAGTTTATTTTGTTTTTTAGATTCCACACATAAGCAAAATCATATAGTATTTGTCTTTATCTGTCTGACTTATTTCACTTAGCATAATACCCTCTAGGTCTATCCATGTTGTCTCAAATCTTAAGATTTCATTCTGTTTTATAATTAATATTCTGCTGTATATATGTACCATATCTTATTTATCCAATTATCTATCAATGGACACATAACTTGCTTCCATATGTTGGCTATTGTAAATAATGCTGCAGTGAACATAGGGGTGCACATATCTTTTTGAATTAGTGTTTTGGATTTCTTTGGATAAATACCCAGAAGTGGGGTTGCTGGATCATATGGTAATTCTATTTTTAATTTTCGAGGAACCTCCATACTGTTTTCTATAGTGGCTGCACCAATTTGCAATCCCACCAACAGTGCATGAGGGTTCTCTTTTCTCCACACCCTCGCCAACACTTGTTGTTTGTTGATTTATTGATGATAGCCATTCTGACAGGTGTGAGGTGATATCTCATTATGATTTTGATTTCCATCGACCTGATGATTAGTGATGTTGAGTGTTTTTTCATATCTATTGGCTATCTGTATGTCCTCTTTGGAGAAATTTCTGTTTCGGTCTTCTGCCCTTTTTTTTTTTTTTTTTTTAAGATTTTTATTGGAGAATTCGGGGATAGGAACAGTGCTGGGGAATTTGGGGGAAGGGGAACAGACAAGTTGTTGTCCTTTTGTTCTTCAGTCTAGTTGTGGAGGACATTGCTTCACTGGCCCAAGTTGGCACCATCAATGCGCTCTGCCTGGGCAAGGCAGATCAGTCGCCGGCTTCTGGACGGCAGCTCACGCTGGCTGCTGGCTACACACGGTAGCCCATGGCAACCCACTGCAGCAGGGGGGGGCTGTGGCCCAGCCCTCACCAGCGACTCACGGCAGCCCAGCTCCAGGTCGAGCTGTTGTTCAGCATCTTAGCTGTAGAGGGCAGTGTCACTGGCCCTCATATGTGGGATCCGAACCAGGGCACTCTGGCGTCCCAAGCCAGCTCTTAACCAACGTGCCACTCGGCCGGCCCCTCTGCCCATTTTTAAATCGGATTTTTGTTTGTGTGTTTGTGTTTATGTGTGTGTGTGTGTGTGTGTGTGTTGTATGAGTTCCTTATATATTTTGGATATTAACCCTTTACTGGCTGTATCACTGGCAAATATCTTCTCCCATTCAATAGGTTATTTATTTGTTTTGTTGATGGGCTCCTTCACTGTCCAAAAACTTTTTAGTTTGATGTAGTCCCATTCGTTTATTTTTTCTTTAATTTCTTTTGCCTGAAGAGACACACCCAAAAAAATATATATTGTTAAGAGCAATGTCGAAGAGCTTACTGCCTATGTTTTCTTCCAGGAGTTTTGTGTCGTACTATTTTTAGGTCTTATATTTAAGTCTTTAATGCATTTTGAGTTCATTTTTATATATGGTGTAAGAAAGTGGTTGTTTCATATTTTTGCATATTGATGTCCAGTTTTCTGAACACCATTTGTTGAAGAGATTGTCTTTACCCCCACTGTATATTCTAGACTCTATTCTGTTACATTGTGTGTCTATTTTTATGCCAGTACCATGCTGTTTTGATTAATACATCCTTGTAGTGTAGTTTGATATCAGGTAGTGTGATACCTCCAACTTTGTTCTTCTTACTCAAGATTGCTTTGGATATTTGGGTGTCTTTTGCGGTTCCATATAAATTTTTGGATTATTGGTTCTAGTTGGTTCTAGCTCTGTGAAAAATGCATTGATATTTTGATAAGAATTGCACTGATTCTGTAGATTGCTTTGGGTAGTATGGACATTTTAACAATGTTAATTCTTCCTATCCATGAGCATGGTATAGCTTTCGATTTATTTCAATGTTCTTCAGTTTTGTCTTTTTTTCTCTCTCAATGTCTTACAGTTTTATAAATATAGGTCTTTTATCTCCTCGGTTAAATTTATTCCTAGATATTTTATCTTTTTTGATGCAACTGTAAATGGGACTATTTTATAAATTTCTCTTTCTGATAGCTCATTATTGGTGTATAATGCAAATTATTTCTGAATATTAATTTTGTATCCTGCTATTTTACGAAATTCATTTATTAGTTGTAATAGCTTTCGGTGGAATATTTATGGTTCTCTATATATAGTATTATGTCATCTGCAAATGTAGTTTTACTTCTTTCTCTCCAACTTGGATGCCTTTTACTTCTTTTTCTTGTCTGACTGCTGTAGCTAGCACTTCCAATACTATGTTGAGTATAAGTGGTGAAAGTGGACATCCTTGTCTTGTTCCTGATATTAAAATGCTTTCAGTTTTTCACCATTGAATATGATGTTAGCTGTGGGTTTGTCATATATGGCCTTTATTATATCTTCTCTATTCCCACCTTGCTGAGAATTTTTATCATGAGTAGATGTTGGATTTTCTCAAATGCTTTTTCTGCATCTATTAATATGATCATATGATTTTTATCCTTCATTTTGTTTATGTGGTATATCTGAAGAAAGGTCCCCCATTTTCTTATTGCTTAAACTCAAGCCATGCATTACAAAATGGCCTCCACTCTCTCCTAGCTTTCAGATACCTAAAATCAGTAGCTGTTCTCAGAAATCATATGCTTACAAATAATAGGATATGAAAGTCTATAATTGTAACCAGCCTCAGTTTACCCCATACAACAGGGGCCCAGCAAAAATTCCCAAGTTCCTCTAAAAATCCAGTATTCTCCCTTCCCATTTTAACTAACCTACCCAACAACATCAACAGAAACGGCAACAGAATATACTCAGTAATAGCTTAATTTTTTAATCATTATATACTTACAACATAACTATCAATTAATTATAGTTGGATATTAACATAACCCTGCTATTTTAGCTTCTGTAATAACACTTTGCTAAGACTAAATACTTATCCCAACAGGGACCCCAACCCAGTAGAGGGGGCTAGGGTCTAAAGGACTTTCCACTGCCCACACCTGGAACTTCCTTGTTTGGACTTATTATCAGTTTCTGTATAACTCTCTTTGGAATTACCCTGCCTCGATATACCCCTGCAGTTTTTGCCTTTATAAACCCTACGCAACTTCCTTTCGGGGCTGTGAGGTCTTCAGAGGCACTAGCCCCCTCGCAGCCGCTGGCTTTGCAATAAAAACTCCTTGAATTGGCCGAACTGGTATCGTTGTCTGCCTGACTCGAGAGCTTTGCTTTACAACATATCATCTTAATTGATTTGCGGATATTGAGCCTAACTTGCATCCCAGGAATAAATCTCACTTGATCATGGTGTATGGCCTTCTTAATGTATTGCTGATTCCAGTTTGCTACTATTTTGTTGAGGATTTTTGCATTTATGTTCATCAGGGATATTGGCCTATAATTCTCTTATTTTGTAGTGTCTTTTTCTTCTAGGGCAGCAATGTGCTCATTAAAATCCATTCCCTAGCCTCCCTGTAGCTTAGGGATGGCCATGTAACTTATAGCCATGAACCTTACAGAATGCAAGCAAAAGATATACTTAAAAGAAAGAAAATTTATATTCTTAAACCTTTATTGAAAACAGAAAAAAAAATGTACTACATGAGCAGCCAAATGATAAAAGAATAAAACATGATTAAGGAACAAAATTTAAGAAGAACAAAAATGACAAAAATATAAAGGTTTTGTTGAATTTTGCCTTTAAGGTCCCAAATAAACTAACCCCTCACTACTTCTCATAGCTTACCATTCTCTCCCTTGCTCTAGACACACTAGCTTCCTTGCTGATCACCGAAGATGCCAAGCATATTCCCTTGTCATGGCTTTGGCCCCTCTGCATCCTCCGCCTAGGATGCTCTTCCCTCAGACATCTGCAAGGCTAGCTCCTTCACTCCATAGTGGATTCCGCTCATTTTACAGACTTTTCCTAACCACCTCATCTGAAACAACAGGCCCATTCACTCTGACCCTTACCTTGCTTTATTTTTATTTGTAGCACTTACCATTTCACTCAAGAGTTCTCTACCAGGGTTCTTTCCTACTTTTAGGGACAGATGATTCCTATATAAATTGTTTCAGGGCAATGAAAAACCATCCAGTTCATGTCATTCAGTTGGAATAACCAAAATCTGACCATGGCAATGTTCTCGAAAAAGGGAGGAGTTATTAACAGGCCAATCTCATTTGTGAATAGATATAAAAATCCTAAATGCTGTACTTGTATTTATGCCAAGTAATGTGTACAGCAGACTCTAAGATTATTAGATCGAAATAATGGACAAGTCAGCCTAATAAGTATGACCTTTTATCACAGTGGTGTGAAAAAATTCTCCAGCTGTGATTAAAACTCGTAATGGTGAGCACTGGAAAAGGTGTACATAAAGTACCCCCCAGAGAGGTAGAAAGAAGAAAAGAATACAACTGATGCCACTAAACACACACACACACACACACACACACACACACACACACACCCTCTTACAAATGCTTGACTTTGTTTTTCAAATATATGTAGCAAGACAAAGAAAACTCAGAAAATATCTGTATACGCTTTTCAAAATGATTTAACTTCAGGCCTTGGAAGAAAATGCTTTGCATTTCATGTTAAATATAAAGCCTGTAACCATCAGTGACTCAGAGCAGTGGAGTAGATCTGCAAATAACCGCCTTTCTGTTTAGGAAAAATGGTGTTTTCTCTCTGCAGGTGTATAAAAGTCCCATGTAATGTGTGTAAGGCATGCATTTTATGCATGAAGAATACTGATTTTACAGTACTTTTTATAAAAAACTGAAGGAAGTGTTTGTGATATAAAGGTTTATTTAAAGTGTAGCTGAGTTCATTATAAACAGGACACCTAAAGGCATGCTTAACTATATCCTTCAGGTTGATATATATATATATATATATATATATATATATATATATTCTCCACAAACTTTCAACAGAATCTTTAAATATTAAATTTCCCATTTTCAAGAGGGATTCTTTTTTTGTGGCTCCAAAAACAGTTATCTTTCTCTTAGCTCTGTTCAGAAAGCATTTCCTTTCATTTTTTCATCAATCTCTCAATAAATCATAGTATCACTGACATTGACATAGTCTTCTACTGAGAAGTCTTGCTCTGGTTTCTGATCTACCTATTGCCCTCGAAGTATTTAGTAGCTATATTCAGAAAGCATAGAGTTCCTATTAATCACCAAGGAGTTTCATTTCTGCTCTCCAACCTAACCACTACATTTGCCAAATTAATGTTCTACATTCATTCTTACCACAGCAATTCTAAAACAATAGGTTGAATAGCTGCATGCAAAATTTCTTGACAAGGATTAGATTTCAAATATAATTTCTTTTTGGCTGGATGAATTCTAATTATTTTAGCTTAAAAACCAAAATAGAACAAATGTTTACTCACATTTCTTTCTTTCTCATTTATGAATTAATATAAAAGATTTGTTACTAAAATAAATCCACTATCTAGCAGGCCATATAATGTCATTCATATTTTAGAGGCATAAAATTAATCAAGTATTGCAAACCTAAGATATCTTTATGTAAACACAAAAAATGAATAGCTTTTCTTCTATAGAATCATGAAATTATATTTAAACAGGACTTAGATATAAAAATATATATATTAGAAAACCAAAGAAGTTTCCAATGTAATAGGGTTTCTTTGCATCTCCAAAGACTGGACAACATAGGTATTAGACATAATGTAAATAAATAAAGAAAGTTCAAATCATGTCAGTATTTAACTAACGTGTGAGCTTCCCTTTGACTAAAGGTTTTCATTTTATTTTCAGAACTAAGACAAGTCAATGGAACAACTCTGATATGAAAAATCTCTGAGCTTTTTATTTAAGCATAAAAAGGTCTCTTATATATTGGCCCTAGAAGATACACTTACAGCAATTTCCTCAAGAAAATGAATTTAAGAATGGTTTTATGAGATATAACTAGCTACAATTTTCTTCCCCAAAAGCACTTTTCTGGTTTTCTTTGCTAAGACTATGTCTATAGCAACCTAAACCGTCAGTCAATTCAGTCAAAAATGTGTTCTATTCAAGTGAAGAAAAAAAACCTTATGGATTGTCTGACATTATGCAGACCAAGCTGAACAACTCTATATTCACTTTTCAACTACTTGTTTTCATAACATGCTTACAGAGCCTAAAGAGGGGCCAAAGTAGCTTTTAGATCCTAGTGTTATATTTCTAAGGATACCAACACGTTTCCTGTTTCTATTAATATTAAGGGTATGATTACGGAAATGAGTCTGTGTTGTCTTTTAAAAGGATTTACACTACATTTATAATATACATTATTTCATAGATTTTAAAAAAATATTTAATAGTTGATGCATGCTATTAGATTTTTGTTTCTATTTTAATTTGTATAATATTCCTTACCGATTAAGTTGTAATCTGGAGGGACACTCTTAAATGTGGCCCCCATACCAATAGTTTAATGTAAGAACAGAGATTTTACTGAGAAAGTCTGGTTTAAAGAAACTGGATAAAACCAGAGACCCTCTTCCTGACGCTTTCCTGTTTTTATCCAGTGCCTTTTCTCCCTGAACATTATACGCAACCTGAAGCCAGGAGCCTTTATGCCACCACAGACCCGTCCTTGTACATAACAGACACTCAGTGAAAATTTCTGAGTGTTCATTTTGTGGGAAAGAGCCAAAATCCAGAATCACTTATTCAGATGTGTAGGCAGAATCATCAAAAATATGAGGGGGTCATATGGAGCAGGGATATCTCAAAGGGAATGTGAGGGCTCTCTTCATAGATCTGAAGAGGATTAGGCACAAGGAATTAGTCTTCCGTGTGATTCAAAGAGAGGGTACATGACAATTTCAATCTAATATAAAAGACTTCCTAACAGAACTGTGAAAGATCAAAGAAAAGACGCAGTCACCAGAAGTATACAAGTAGAGGTTAGAAAGTCAGTTGGCAGGAAGCCATAGAAGGTATTTAAGCATAGACTAGCATGTCTTAAGGTTCCTTCTAGCCCTAAAAGTCTATGAAGATGAATCACTCCTTCTAATGATCAACTGACGCACAGCAGACATTTAAAGGAATTGAAGTGGTAATGTCACCAGAGGCTCACGGGGTTGTCCAAGAGAGGGCTCAACCCAAAGCAGCGGCAGCTGGGTTCTTATCTCCACACAAGAAAGAATTCAAGAGGGAAACAGATGCAGGAAAGTGAAAGTGATTTATTGAAAATGAAAGTACACACTTGAAAGTGCTGACAAACTTAGAGAACCAGTTGCCCCAAAGAAGTCACGATCAGGGCTATCTATCCCTCCTGGGGTGGGAATTGATGACGTCCCATTGATATGGTTCATTCTTCTTCTTCCCCCTGGGCAAGAACTTCTGTTTCCCACTTTTTCTTCCTTATTTGGTTCCTCCAGAAGTGTCATGGTGTCAGATGCATGATGGGAGTCACAGTTACCGCAATATAAATGAGATTATAATTAGCTACAGGTCAGGTCCCTGTCATAGGGATCAGTCTAGCTGGATGAAACTGGTTCTTGTTTCTCTCCAGCTGCAGGTACTGGATACAGTCACTTGTTACTTGTGTAACCAGTGAGGCACCTCACCTTGTACCCTAGAAGGGGTTGTCAATTTCCTAGGCTACCTATCCTGCCTCAGTAACTAAACTCATCTCCATTGTGGAGGCTTCAATATTATAATGGGGATTCTGCTTTCCTACCACACATCAGGCCATACTAGTTACAGCCCCAAAACTCACCTTAGCCAATCTGGGCAGGGTGATAGTGGGAAGAAGGAAGAGATGAGTTGGGAGGCTGGGTGTACTCAGGAGTAGTGGCCCTAGCTAGAAAAGAAAAAGCTAAATAAAGTGTAAAAGAAAAGACATTGTAAGAAAAAGGAAGACTTCCTTCCCACTCATGAAATCAGAGCATAATAGGTGAAGAGTAAGCAAGTGGGCCCACATGTAGCTAAGACAGCCAAAAAATACAATGTTGCCAATAGACTCCAGAAGAGAAATAGAACCAATCCGAGGACTATTGCATGAACATTTAACTATGCTCCATCCAGGACTCTTAAAAGAAGATAGTCTTCTTGTACTCAGGAACCTTTTTATCCCCCAGCTTTACTGAGGTATAACTGACACATAAAATCACAAGATATTTAAAGTGTATAATGTGATAATTTGATATATGCTGCTAATTTACGCATCTAGTTAATTAACACATCCATCACTTCATATATTGGATACAAACTTCAGTTATAAAATGAATAAGGTCTGATGATCTAATGTATAACATGGTAACTGTAGTTGATATGCTGTATTATAAAACTGCAATTTTCCAAGAGAGTAGAACTTAAATGTTTTCACACACTCAAAAAAGTAAATATGTACTCAGGAATCTTTATCCAATTTGCAGTAGATCCAATAAGATCAAGAATTTGATGGGAAATTGGAGAGATTTGCAAACATCATGTATTAAGCAAGGATTAATAATCTTGCATTAATAAAATATATTAATATAAGTGTGGGCAGAGTACCTTCCTGTCTGCCAAATATTCCTGGGAATATTGAAAGAGAGAAACTTTCCAAAGACAGCAACTGTCCACGAAACTAGTTAGTTAAGAAAATGTGTGATACAATGCTCCAATCCAGATGTTTCACACCATACGACAAAAGGCATCCTGATCCTCAAGATCATGTTCAACACTGGGTGCACAAGTTAGAGGTATCCAGGCAACTTTTCTCTTGTGGCCATATCTGTGCAAAGTCGGTAACTCCAAACAATCTACAACAAAACACCAACAACAGATTCCACGGTCCTTGTTTTCAAGTTTCTGTAGAAACAAAATTAATTTAATATAACAGAAAACAACAAAAACTATTTTTCTTAACCCTGATCCCCTTCAGGGCAGGAACCATGTTTTGTTCACTTTGTCATTTTCTGACCAGTAAAAGGCCTGTACTAAATAAGGATTATTGATCAAAAGTCATTCACTGATTGATGAAAACAGTGTTTTACAGCTTACAAATATAATATACAATGTACTTGCCTAGTGTAAGAGAGTCCATTGCCTGTCATGTAAACAAAGAATATCCTTATGGAAGTCTCCTGGCCAAAAAACCCAGCCCTCACTCCGATGTGAAGCTGTCAGTCTAGAGCAAAACAGCAAAACCCCTGTACGAAAGTTGAACCCAGTCCTCTACTGTAAATTTCTATCTGCTTCTGAAAGGTTCCCTATCAGACAAGACATTATGACTGCACTCCCACATTTATATTCTACTCAAGATGGTTTGTTTTCACGAATCTAGAAGGATATAAACACATAGGTATTTATTTCAGTGATGGACCATATTGTCAAATTCAAAGGGTTTCTGCTAGCTAAGGCCAGTCCCTGACAACTACAGGCCTTGGTCATAATAAACTTTATTACTAACATCCTATATTCAATAAAGGATCACTATTTTTGGTAGATGGTGTAGCTACAAATAATTAGTTCATTTTTCTGTCATAGTAAAACATGTGTGTCATAGCCAACACCAGAAAAATTCATGTGAGATATATGTTAACCTTCTCAGACTCCCTAGCCAAATAACCTCAAGGAAGAATACTTATTTTCTGGAAAATCCCATTTTCTTCACTCCTACTCATGAGCCATATACTGCAACACAGAAACTCCAGACTTATAGCCAGAACAAAAACATTTAGAATGTCATATCTCAGGAATCACTGTAGTATGGCTGTCAATTTCAGCAAGACAGGAAAATAGGCAAAGTAAGACCTAAAAGGCACCTGATGGCAAGGGTTCTGTAAGTCTGGCCAAGAAGAGTGTCCAAGGGTAATAGTATAGTAAGTTACACAGAGAGTACCAGGGGTCCAAGAAGGAAAACAGGCCACCTGAGACTCCAGCCATCTAAGAGTTGATGTATGTATCCAGCAAATACTTTCTGAATACCTGTTATATACCAAGGATTGTATTGGGTGCTAGGGATAAAGAGGTTCTTGAAACATGAGCCTTACTAATAATGATAATGATAATGATAAAGATAAAGATAAAGATAATGATAGGTATGCGCAAAGTACAAAAAATGATGCTAAGGAGGGAGTCACTAGAGAAGTAACATAATCTAGTGGGAAACAAAAAATGTTTTACAATGAAAGAGGCCAGGATTCAAATTCCACCTCTACCACTTACTAGCTCAGTTCCCCATATGCAAAGTGGAGATAACGGTAATACCGATCTTATATGATTATGGTGAGAACTAACTAGTAACACTTGTAAAGGGCCTAGTACTTTGCCTGGTACATGTTATTACTTTAAAAATCATTATGACTCACTTGTAGAGGGAAAGGCCACAAAAGGCTTCATGGGACAGGTGACAGGTACTCAAACCAAGTCCTAAAGAATAAATTGGCATTCACCTGGTGAACAAGGCAAGGGAAGGCTCTCCAGACAAAGACACCAGCACATGCAAGGGGCCAGAACCTGAGGTTCCAGAGGAGTAGAAGAAGGTAGTTTCCATGTGAAGGCAATAACAACGGGACAGAGAAAACCAGGGCTGGGTTAAGACAAGCAGAGGGAAGAAGCACTTTCAGAAAAAACAGGGGTTAAGCAGAATGTCCTCACTGAAGAATACAGCAGTTGCCCAGGCATGAAGGACAGGTAGGATGAAGTGAGACATGAGGTTCTCTTTCTGACAGAGCTGCCAAAAATAAAGGGCTGCTGCAATGGAATCTTAGGTAACACTAATCAGCCACAGATTTGGAGTGAACGGAGAGCGGCTGCCAAACTGCCAACACTAACTCACTTACTCACTCTTCCAGCAGGCATTTGCAGCTCAGCAGTGACAGGGACACAGGGCATCAAGGTATGTTGAAAATATAAACTGTAAAGTTCAAAAGTAGGAAGAATACGCTCCAGCCAGTACAATTAATCCAAACCTACTGCCATAGGAACACATCAGAATTTGTGACAAATTCACTAGAGTCCAAGTTTCAATGTGATAAAAATATATGGCTTATTTCTAGTTAGTTCAAAAATAACAAAAAATGCCAAAGGAAACTTCCCACTGTAACTTCCACAATAAAATATTAAATTATGTATTATACACACACACACACACACACACACACACATACACACACACACACACACCTACCTATTCCAAATTCAGCACTACTACAACCAAATCTACATCAGTCCCAAGAAACTGAACACCAGTGTTCTACCATTTGGGGTCTAAAGACCCCAAATTTCTAAACAATTTATTAGCATTAAAATCTCAGAAATCTTCTCAAACAATGATTCCATTTTACATGTAAAGAAAATTTCAAGTGAAATGTTTTTGCCATTGGTGAACCTAAATAATGAAAGCTTTACTGTTAGACCAAAGTTCAAATTCCTCACCAGTGAATTATCCTATCTGGTTTACTTGCCTCAT
>NW_017732184.1:266891-268503 GCF_001890085.2 Hipposideros armiger | reverse complement strand
AACAGCTCGACCTGGAGCTGGGCTGCAGTCTCCTGCTGCAGTGAGCTGCAATAAGCTACCATGTGTAGCCGGCAGCCAGCATGAGCGGCCAGCAGCCACTGTGAGCGGCCATCCAGAAGCCAGTGACTGATCTGCCTCGCCCCGGAAGAGCGCAATGATGGTGCCAACTTGGGCCAGTGAAGCAACGTCCTCCACAACCAGACTGAAGAACAAAAAAACAACAGCAACTTATCTGTTCCCCTTCCCCTGATTCTTCAGTGCTGTTCCCCTCCCCCAACTCCCCAATAAAATCTTAAAAAAAAAAAAAGTCAGGATACCTTGGTTAAAAAAAAAAAAAGCTTAAAAGGAAAAGCTGAGAAATAAGATGTCTATAGGGGGCTTTGAAAAACTCCAACATATTCTTGGGAATCTAGGAGGTCACACACATGAATAGGGCTGTACATACATACAGGAAAGACTTGAGAAGCCCCTAAGCTCGCATCTCTGGCTGACCTGAGGCTCTGCACAGCAGGAAGAAAAGGCTAACACAGAGTTGTCAAAAACCGTGCTTAGTGTTAAAGGTATACCCCAACATGTACATAGAACTCCTCAGCAATGACTGATGATTTATTGGTCACTGGAATTCAAGGAAATTTCTTCCAATCATTAGCTGATCACTAGGCTAAATAAGTAGAGACTTCAGAGACCACAGAAAACAAAGAATATAGACTTCACATAATTAGTTCAGAAAAGTCACTATGCAAACAACTATTATACTAGAACAACCAGCAACAAAAAACCTTGGTGAGGGGAGAATATCTGATTTCCAAAGTTGCCACATTAGTTAAAACATTCAGTTTTCAACAAAAAATTATATGACATACAAAAAATAAAAAATAAGAAAGTATGGCCATAAAGATTTAAAAAAAAACATGCAATAGAAACTGGAAGCCCAGATGTTGGATTTACCAGGAAAAGATTTAAAATGAGCTATTTAAATATGTTCAAAGGAGTTGAAATAAATCATGTCTAAAGAACTAAAAGAAAGTATGAGACTATCTCACCAAATAGAGATTATTAAAGATATATACATTATTTTTTTAAAATTGAATAGAAATTCTGGAATTGAAAAGTACAATACTTAAAATAAATATTTCATTAGAGATGCTCAATAGCAGATTTGAGCAGGTAGAAGAAAGAAGCTGTGAACCTGAAGATAGGCCAAGTGAGATTATCTAGTCTGAGGAACAAAATAAATAAAAAGTATCAAGAAAAGTAAACATAGTCTCAGATACCCAGGGGAACACCTTCAAAGGTACCAATTATGCATAATGGAAGTCTTAGAAGGAGAGGAGAAACAGAAAAAGGCAGAAAGAATACCTGAAGAAATAATGGCCAAAAGCTTCCAAACTGATGAAAAACATTAATCACCACATCCAAAAAGCTCAAAAAGAACTCCAAGTAGGAGAAACTCAAGATCCACACTTAGATACATATTAACCAAGCTGTCCAAAGGCAAATAAAGAGAAAATACTGAAAGCGAGAGAAATGATTTCTGACATACAAGGGATGGTCAATAAGAATAACAGCTGAATTCTCATCAGAAACCATGTAATCCAAAAGGAAATGGGAT
>NW_017732184.1:259580-264746 GCF_001890085.2 Hipposideros armiger | reverse complement strand
TGAGCAGCCAGCAGCTGGCATGAGTGGCCGTCCAATGGCCAGTACTGACTGTATCAGCTGGGAAGAGCGAAATGATCACAATACCAACATAGGCCAGTGAAGCGACGTCCTCCACAACTAGACTAAAGAACCAAAGGACACAACTTGTCTGTTCTCCTTCCCAAATTCCTCAACACTGCTCCCCTCCCCAAACTCCCCAATAAAATCTTTAAAAAACAAAAAAGAATAAAAAGATAGCCCAATTAAAAAATGGGCAAGCGATTTGCACAGAAATTTCTTCAAAGGAGATATGCAAATACCAATAAGCACACAAATAGATGCTCAGTTTCTTTAGTCATTATGGTGTGCAAATCAAAACCACAATGAGATACCACCTCACATTCACCAGGATGGGTACAGTAAAACAAACAAACAAAAAGAGAAAAAAACAAGTGTTGGAGAGGATGTGGAGTAATTAGAATCTCCATACATTACTAATGGAGATGCAAAATGGTGTAACTGTTATAGAAGACAGTTTGGTGGTTGTTCAAAAAGTTAAACTTACCTTGTGACCCACCAATTCCTAAGCATAGACCCAAGAGAACTGAAAACATATAGTCACCCAAAAACTGATACACTAATGAACATAGCAGCATTATTCATAGTAGCCAAAAAGTTGTAAACAATCCAAATGTCCATCAATTGATGAATGGATAAAAAAAATGTGGCATGTGGTATAAATATATTGGAATATTACTCATCCACTGATATATAACATGGATTAACTAGCAAATATTATACTAAGTAAAAGAAGCCAAATACAAAGAGCACATATTGTATGATTCTACTGGTATGAAATGTACAGAATAGGCAAATCCATAGAGACAGAAAGATTAGTGCATGTCAGGGCCTAGAGGGAGGGAAAAATGAACTTGAATTAGAAGGTAATAATGGATGTACAACCATGTAATAGTACATTTTTAAGTGGTAAATTTTATATATAAATTATACTTAAATTTTTAAAAATTAAGTTGACCCTAAAAAGTTGTCAAGATTAATTTAAGTAAATTGGTGGAGGCAGACTAAGTATGGATTTTCTCAAAATGAAGGCATCTGGCCACTTATCTTAAGCTTTGTCCACACAGCATCAAAATATTAATTGAAAAGTGAGAATTCAGTCTATCTTCCAGCTTTACTGAATTTCAGAGCCCACTCATACCAGAGAGACTACGTGAGGCCTTCTGTCTAACAGCCTTGTCCCAAAAAAGAGCCGTGATGCAGCAAAGCTCCCTAGGCCAGCCAGCCCTCTAGCCTAGCTCACTGCGCTCCAATAGTCCCATGTTCTTTCCATTATACCCATGGACTGTCTAGGTCCAAATCCTGACCACTTACTAAATCCATGATTTTAATTTACAATCTACTTCTGTGCTTTGGTTTCCTTATCAGTAAATTCAGGATAACAAAACACCTTCTATAGGGTTATTATGAGGAGTAAATGAATTAATATATGTAAAATGCTTACAAATAACACATTAATACATGTAACATCTGATAAATTGTAAGCACTTGATACATATTGTGGGGTAACGGAAAAGGAGATGAGTCTAAATCATGACCAACCCCCCTCACATTATGTCCCAGCAAAGCTTCTTGGATGAGTCCTGTGGTAAAGGCAAAGGTGAAGGAGGAAAGATAGTGCACATCATGTCAAACCCACTCAACTAAAGAAGACTAAATAATGGGTGGCACACTTAAAGGTACCCAATTAAATATCTCTATACCCACATAAGCCAAGTCAGAAAATGGTTGGGTAAACAAGTCCTTCTGTTTTAATAAACAGAGACTATGGAGACAAATATGGTAATCACTCCATGAGCATTTGCATTTAATAAGCACTTCTAATATGAAATTAATTGAAGAATTCCAAGACTCCTATTCAAGGATCTTGCAGCCTAGTTGAGTATTTCTCANGTTATAAGAATAGGACATAATGTATATAAAGTATATATAAAGTATATAAAGTTGTAAGCTCTAATGGTGGTTTTATTATTATATAATAACTCTGTCAAAACCCAACAGATGGTAGCATCAGAAAATTTTTTATCAGTCATAATCTCTCAATCTAATGCTCCAAATATTGCTTTACATGGGTTCCAAGATACAGATTGCCATCTAATTAGCTCGAATACAACCTTATGGGAGCTTGCTCTAGATGCATGCAGCTGACTTAAAGAGGGAATGGTTGCAGGACTAGCCCACAAGCAGCTTGTTATATGTTAAATTCTGAATGCTACAGGCACTAAAATATCTTATTTACAACAATTTTATTTTTAAACATGTAATGCTGAATATCAAGAACATTTTAGTCTAGGCAAGACCAGTCTCTCAAAATATTACTCATCTATATTACTCTTTAACAACTAATCAAGAAGGAACAATATGTAAATGGTTAGGTTTTCAGAGAAAGGAGGTATCTATAACCACAGATTTACTTGGTGAGTTTTCAAAATCTTGCAATAGAACTGTAAAAACAATATGATTAAAATCGATAGAGCACATCATTTGCTGATACTGTTGCCCAAGAAAAGGCAATAAGCCTTAGGCATGTTATTACTACATTACACAATTTCCCTGACAGGTCTGAGATTTTTAAAGGCAACTGAGAATAGAGAGGATTTCTTTTTTGGAGCCAAGGGATTTTTCTCTTCAATTAGAAGGAAATCATTATTCCTCTTTTTTTAATGATAAAGATGAAAAATGTCCTCTGTGACATTTAAAAAATAATCTTAATATTAAATTTTCCTTTATTTCCTAAAATAAAAATAGATTGATGATCCTGATTAAAATTAAACTGAAAGCTACTTTTGTTTAACAATACTGTATCCAACCACATATCCATTTAACAAATGCTAGAATAGTTCAGGGAATAGTGGTTGCAAAATTATTATCTCGGCAAAGTCCAGGAAGAAGAATATGAAAATCCAAAAATAGGAGTTTCCAAACCTCTTCTGCAAAAATGATCAATGATTCTCTTTTCGTGTCTCAGTGATGAAATGATAAACTTTTAAATAGCCCATCAAATAATGCTGTATTTCATAATATGCTTTTTAATCAGATAGTAAAAGTTAGTCATGTAGACATAAATTCATTTGATAAAAGTAACCAAATAAAATTAAACCTAAAATCACCAAGACTTTTACACTAGTCATATCTTCCACTATACTATAAATAGAAAATTGCAAAAGTTTTTAATTGCTTTTAGTGAATAGTGAAAATTCCAAAGTAGAAAAACATCCTTATGCAGTCTGGAAAAGCTGATGAAATCAACTATGTAGTTTTATACTTATGATAGAAAAAAAGTGTTGACTAGAAGAGGTAAGATAATTTTAATCATGAATAAAGATAGGAAATACAAGATTAGGCTCATAGAAATAAATAAATTGACCCAGACATTAGGCCTACATTTACTAGCTTTTATCAAGTGAGCAGGAAAGACTGTCAGGAGAACTTGGGTTTTTAGACTTATGTCAGACTTAGGTAATTTTTAAAAGAAAATTTACAAAATACCATATACTTTCTTGTCATAAATATATTTATATATATAATAACCTTATGTTCTAAATAGATAGCTATTTAGCTTTATTAGCTTAATCATACAAACAATATCTCTCCCCCTCGGTTTCCACATTTAACAAGTCCATTCTACTTCCAAAACATTTCTCAAACCCATCCAATTTCTCCATTTCAAATGTCCACATCAATATCATCTTCTTGACTGGATTACTGCAAGTACTTCCTAACTCTTCCCTAACTGGTCCGTTCCCTTCCAAACTGGTCACCCTGATTCCAAGTCAACCCTCTCATCCAAAGCATTCTCTGCACTCTAGCATGGGTGCTCTTTCAAATATGCAAATCTGATCATGTTTTTTCCCAACGAAAATCACTTCAGTGGTTCCCAACAGCACTAAGATTAAGCAGAGTCCTTTAACATGACATAGAGGAGCCTATTTAATATGGCCTCAGTTTACCTCTTCAGGCTTATCTCATACTACTTCCTTAACATAAAGTTTTCCAAAATACAGAACTTCTTTCATTTCTTGCAATCCTATGCTTTCTCTAGGCCTTTTTACATGTATTCTCAGCCTGAAACACTCCATTCTTCCCTTCATTGTTGTAAGTACTGCTCTTTCTGCAGATCTCAGCTTAGATATCATCTCCTCTGAAATGTTCTTGGTATCTTGAATCTCGTTTGAGTGTCTGCCCCTCCTTTGTGCACTATACCTGCTCAATCACACTTTGAACTGTACTTGGTCCCTTACTTGTCTATGTCCCTCACTACACTCAAAGTTCACAAAGGCAGGGATGGTGTCTATATTACTATCTATTGTTTTCTCAGTAAGAAAATGACAAAAATAAATGTGCTTTTTAGAAAGCATACTGTACCTGCAGCATAAAAAAACATATGAAAGGAAGAACAGGACTGGAGGTGGACAAGAAAGTGTTATAACAGTTTAAGCAAGACAGAAATGTGGCCTTAATTAGGAAAGCAGCATCTGGGATGGGGAAAATGGCCAGGTTCTAGATATATTTAGGAAGTAGAATGACAGAACTTGGTAGCTGATTGGCTATGACCATGGTGAGAGAAAGAGAAAAGTCAAGAATACCTTGAATACTGAGGTGGATGGTGACCAAATCACTGTGATAGTAAAGAGAGGAGGAAAAACAGATTTGGAGTAAGATAATCAGCTCAGTTTTGAACATGCTAAGTTAGTTTTGCCTTTGAACACTAAAGTGAAGATGTTTAAGAGGTAGTAGATATAGTAAGTCCACAGATAAAGAGAAATCTAGGTTTAGCAACTTGGGTTTAAGAGTTATGTTATAGAAGATGAAACTAAAGTCAGGGGTGTAGGTGAGATCACCTAGGAAGGATGTATGGAATGAAAACATAAGAGAGCCTATGACAGAACTTTGAGAAACATCTACTTCTAAAGGATAATCAGAGAGAGACCACTAAACAATGAAACAGAGTGTCTACAGACACAGCAAGGAGGGTATTTAATGAAGGAAAGATCAGTCAAAAGCCAAATAGCTCAACATTTTCAAGAAAGATAAGGCTGAAAAGTTGTACTTAAAAATTAAGCAGTGGGGTATTGGCAAAAATGGCAGATTAGGGATCTACAAAATTTT
>NW_017732184.1:255658-257150 GCF_001890085.2 Hipposideros armiger | reverse complement strand
CTCTCTCTCTCTCTCTCTCTCTCTCTCTCTCTCTCTCACACACACACACACACACACACACACACACACATACACAAACACACAACTACAGATCAGTAGTTCTTATGAATGACTATAAATGCAAAAATCCTCAACAAAATACTAGCAGCTCATACTAGCAAAATAATGAATCCAGCAATATATAAAGAGGATTATACAATATGACAAAGGGTGATTTATCCCAGAAAGTTGGTTCAACATATAAAAATCAATGCAATAAACCATATTAATACAATAAAGGGGAAATAAACACATGATCATCTCAATATCTCCAGAAACAACATCTGACAAAATCTAACACCCTCTCATGATAAAAATGTTCAACCAACTAGGGGTAGAAGAGAGCTTCCTCAAAACTGACAAAGGGCATCTACAAAAAAACCATAGCTAACATCATACATAATGATAAAAGACTGAAAGCTTTCCCCCTAAGGTAAAGAACAAGACAAGGATGTCTACTCTCACCATAATATTGCACTGGAAGTTCTAGCCTGGAGAGCATTAAACATGAAAATAAAATTAAAAGCATCTAGATTGGAATGGAAAAAGTAAAAAATTATATCTATTTGCAAATGACATGACCTTATATATAGAAAATCCTAAGGAATACACAAACAAAAGCTAAAAAAAAAGGTTACGAAGGTTGCAAGATACAAGAACAATAAACAAAAATCAGTTTTACTTCTATACACTAACAATGAACAATCTGAAAATGAAATTAAGAAAACAATTCAATCCAACAATGTCAAAAAATGAGAATAAGTAACAAACTAATTACAAGACTTATACAATGAAAACTGTAAAACCCTGTTAAAAGAAATTTAAAAAACAAACGGAAAGACACTTTGTCTTCTTGTGTTAGAAGACCTAACATTGTTAAGACTTTAATATTGTTAAGATGGCAATACTCCCCAACCTGATCTACCAATTCAATGAAATCTCTACCAAAATTCCAACCGTCTTTTTCTTCTTTTTTTTGGCAGAAATTGGCAATCCTAAAATTCACTTGGAAATGTGAAAGACCAAAATAACCAATACAATCTTGAGGAAAAGAAGAACAAAGTTGGAGGACTCACACTTCATAATTTCAAAACTTACTTTAAAACTACAGTAATCAACACAATGTGGTACTGGCCTAGGATAAACATATATATCAGTGGGACATAATTCAGAGTCCAGAAATAAACCTATACACCAGCAGTCAATTGATTTTTGACAGGGTACCAACTCAATTCAGTAGGGAAAGAACAGTCTTTTCAATAAATGGCACCAGGACAACTAGATATATATACACAACTAGACGAATATAGACATATATATATATATACATATATATATATATATATACAACTAGACAATATAGACAAATAGATATAACTATATATATAACTATATATATAACTATATATATAGTTATATATATATATACCTCATAATATATAAAAAATTAACT
>NW_017732184.1:246826-252878 GCF_001890085.2 Hipposideros armiger | reverse complement strand
ATCCCACATATGAGGGCCAGTGACACTGCCCTCTACAGCTAAGATGGTGAACAACAGCTCAACCTGGAGCTGGGCTGCTGTGAGTCGCCAGCGACGGCGCAGGCTGCAGCCCCTGCTGCAGTGGGTTGCCATGGGCTGCCCTGTGTAGCCAGCAGCTAGCGTGAGCAGCCAGCCAGCAGCCGCTGTGAGCGGCTGTCCAGAAACCAGCGACTGATCTGCCTTGCCCGGGAAGAGCACAATGATGGTGCCACCTTGGGCCAGTGAAACAACGTCCTCCACAACTAGGCTGAAAAACAAAACGAAAGCAACTTGTCTGTTCCCCTTCCCCCAATTCCCCAGCACTGTTCCCATCCCCCCAATTCCCCAATAAAAATATTTAATTATATATATATATATATATATATATATATATATATATATATATATATATATATAGTCTTGTCACAACACCCTACCACCACTTCACAAAATTGATTTTACTACCCAGTAATGGTCATGGTCCAAAGTTAGACCAAGTTGGTATTGAAAATCACCAATCTGGACATGTGACCAACTGACTTTAACACAAAGAAGAATGAATGAAGTGCTCAACAGAAGTTGATACTGTGGAAACACAGAAGTAAATAATTTTGACTGGGGCATCCAGGATCCACTGCCTACAACCCTGGCATGCATGGAAATTCAAACAACAGGAATTAAGAATAGGTCATAGTTGGTCTCCTTTTTATTACTATTTGCCCAGTCTGTGTGGAAGATGCGCTGCTCAAATATTTCATACACCAACAAATGACAAAGCTGAGGCATAAACGTGAGAGTTATCTGGCTTGTTAATGAAGTACTCTTGTTTCTCTTGTCCCCGTTTGCTCTCTTCCTCCAAACTTTAGCAGGCTTTTGGTATCTTCTGTTGATTCTAATGGTTAAGGTGCAAAACTAATATGACAAATAGCTTTCATCTCACATGCTATCTGCACTCAGTTAGCAATGACCTGGGGATCACTTTGTTGAAGAGGATGTGAGACTGTCTCGGGAGAAAGAATGCTGTGATTGATTAGAGGTGTCTACCACAGGCACTTGAAAGAGGTACCTTGCAGCATGCAGGGTGTCTGTTTGCTGAGCCTGATTGTAAAACATATGAGGTATAAAATCTTCTCAAAAACTCTTGGATAACTGCAACAAAATATGGATGTAATGCACACATTTTTAACTACCCCATTAACAATGTATCAAATCTTGTTCCAACTGCTGTGGAAGTTATTGTAATAATATGCAAATATTTCACATTCATAAAAAAGTGAAGAAAATAAAATCATTTTGTGATTTTATCAGAGTGTAATATAGACCAATTTTGTCATGTTTTTATACAAGATTTCTGAGACTGATGTCTACTCTTAAAAGAATACTGATAATATTTCAAAAGCTATGAGACTACCGTATTTGCCGGCGTATAAGACGACTGGGCGTATAAGACGACCCCCTAACATTTCCACTCAAAATACAGTTTGTTATATGGTCGGCTGTGTGCAATTTTGCGAGTGTGGTAAAATCGCATAACAGCAAAATCGCATAACAGCCGAGCATACACCCAGCAGCGCTGCTGATGCCTGAACGGTATGTGGAATGAAGTGGGTGGGCATCGGGAGGCCACTATGGCACGGGGCAAGCACTATGGGCAGTCTATCTGAAGTGTACCTGGCGTATAAGACGACCCCCCACTTGGAGGCATATTTTTCAGGGCCAAAAAGTCGTCTTATACGCCGGCAAATACGGTATATTTTATCAGTCGAAAATGTCCCCATTATTAAGACATCTTTCAAAGATCCTAATTTTGGGGGTGATTTCTGCACATTAACACCATTCTACCATGATGCTATTTCCAAAATAGTGACCTAGAACATAACAACAGAAATGACATTTTCAGATTTGTATATTTACATTGTTATTTAAAAGAAAAAAAAATACATTTGTTGTTCTAGGCAAAAGAAAACTAAGAAAATATATGTATATGTTTGTTGTGCTAGGCAGAAGAAAAATTGCAGATGAAAATTTCCAAGGTCGGCAAGAAAGAGTTAAATACCAAACCCCAGTAAAGTAGGACGTAAGCAGCGGGGCTGCCATGGCACCCAAGGATGGTGGCACAGAACTAACCACAGAATAGAGGTCCTAGAAGAATGAGGCAAGCGTTGGCCAGGCACACCCAGACATGGAGTATTTCTCATCATAGGATTACTATTCCTCTCATTAAGAATGCCTGGCACATAAAAAGAACTCAATAAATATTTGTGAAAGGAAGGACAGAAAGTATGAAAGGTGAAAGGGAGGGAAGGTAAGAAGTTCACACACAACAAAGCTGTGGATCCATTCTAATTACCATATGGTGGTCATATGAACAGCTGGGGAAGGCGAATGGTAATAAGTTTCTCCCCTAGAAATGAAGATGGCTGGGGAATCAGCCTGCAGTTGCTAAGGGATCCATGTGCTAAGGTCCTAGCCAAGGAGCGGCTCCGCAAAAGACACACTGGCGCCTGACATATCCAGAAGCAAGTGTTTGTCTCTGCCAGTTCCTTGTGCATGGACTCTAAATATTATAAAGGCAACTATGTACCCAGGAAAAATAAGGATCCTCTGAGACTTTTAACCTTGATCTGAGAGATTACGTTTTATTTAATACATGGCTTGTCTGATCCACAGCTCCTTAGCAAGAGGAAGAAAGAGAGGGCAGAATATCTGCTGTACAGTTGATGAAGTGTGTCCGGGCACACTGGGTGGAATGTACAAGCAAAGCAAGATAACTCTAAATTTCATCTAGTATAGGTTTTAGAACTAGGAAAGAATCCACGTCTATGCCTAAAGACTGTGAATCTCCTGAAAAATGTATGCAAAAATGTGTATATGTGCGTTCCTCTGAGTAGAGATTCCAGTACTTTCATCAGAGTGCCAGAAAAGGCCACAATCTACAATACCCACAAAAACCCAGTAAGAACCACAATGCAGTGATTTGCAAACTGTAGATCATTTGTGGGACACAATATTTTTAAATTAAATAGAATAGAAAATATAAGAATATGGCACTTGTCATAAAGGTATTATTTCTTCAAATTTGCTTTAGGTGTGTGTAGGTGTGTGTGTGTGTGTGTGTGTGTGTGTGTGTGTGTGTGTGAAGGTAAATTTTTCCATACTCTGATCTGGGTCAAATGTTTGAAAGCCACTGCTCTAAGGCATGAGCAATGGCTATATACAACTTTGTAACATATTAAATCATCATCCATTGAAAACAATTAGGTGATCCATGGTTCCAGTGGGCATTCTACTGTTTTGAGTGACGTATGATCCGCCAAAATGAAACTGCTATTATTAGAGAACTGCGGTCTGCAATACTTAGAAATAAAAGTATATCTCCATAAGGCCCTATTGATCTTAAGGGGACCAAGGATGGTGAAGAGGCTGCCTTTGAAAAGACCCTGCACACTGGGTGTCTCTGAGAAAATGTAAACTACCGAATAAAGTTTAGGAATGAGAAGAGCTAGTATTTCCCTGGGATGATGGAATCCTCTAAGCATCTTAGAAAGATATCAGTGAACAGTGAAGGCGAGAGTGTGGAAACTCATCCTTAAACCTGGTACAGCAATAAATTTTGGAAAAATTATTATTCTTTTATACAAAAGGAAGACAAAAGTGTGGTAAATTTGCCATGACTTCTTGATTGTGTGGTGTCACTTTAATCCCAATTATAAGTGTCTGCTGCTGTCTTCTATTCTCTTCTATGCCTCAGTACAAGGTACATAAGTGGTCCAGGATCTGAGTTATTGGGGTTATTGTCAAAAATGTTACTAAAGCACTTTACAAATTTGAGTTGTCCCAATCAATGCAAAAATTTCAAAAGTATCACTAAATTCTGTACAGCCAGACCACGAACTACCCTTCCCCAACCTACAAAAGACTAGGTTATCCTCTCAGAGAGGTTCTATCTTCAGGTCCAAATATATCTGAGATCAAGAATGAAGCACCATTCTGAGATTCCCCCGCCCTCCTCCCCTGCTGACCTCCCAGGATGCTGGTGGCCAGGCTTGCATATCTCTCAGGCAGGAGGCTAGAGCTTCCTCACTGGAGAAACTGCCCAACACACACAAAATGCACAGAAACTGACATACAGGCATTCTTCCCCCACCTTGGCAACCCCGAGAAAAAGATCTTAGATCCTCATCAGGTCACCTTCACTAGTTGTCACAAAGCTTGGGATGCAATTTTAACACCTTCTTCTTAAATAGGAAAACATAGGCAAGGATAGCTAGATATTTTATGAAAGAGGGAAAAGTGAATGAGAACATAACAAATAGGGGAAAAGGAACTCAAAGCAAACAGAGAGATGGCCAGGAGCAAAATTATACCATATATATAAAAATATCCCTCAAGAGTTGAAAGATATCATATCCATGAAATAAGAAGCTACAACAAAAGAACTTTTAGAAAACAGAGGGAGCCCTTAAAATCTAAAAATAAAAATTAAATTAATGAGCTAGAAGATAAATTTGGGGAATGTCTTGGAAAATAGACCAAAACGACAAAAAGATAGAAAATGGGAGGGAACAGATGAGAAAAATTAAAGGATGAATCCATGGGGTCCAACATTTGAATAATAAGAGTTCAAGCAAAAAAGAAGACAGAAAATGAAAGAGAAGAAATTATCAAAGAATACAAACAAAACTTCTCAGGAGTAAAGAACATGAATTTTCATTTGAAAGAGCCCAAAGATTTCACAGCAAATAATGAAAAATAATCCACATCAATAATCAAAAAATTTCAGAACACCTAGAACAAAGAAAAGGTAGGGGGAAACTTCTAGCCTCATTGAGAATAGGACAACCAGACATTGTGTGTCTGTGTGTCCCATGATGTGACGTGACACTCATGATGTGATACAGTAAGAATTACATAGCAGCACTTATAAAGTATTATTGTTTAACAATTGAACTAGAATTTAGTCAAGCATAAATCTAAATGCTACTGATGTTTTATTTCAATTGCTGTATTTTTCAGTCCTAAAATTTCATTCAGTTCTTCTTTGTATCTTCTGTTTCTATGCTGAGATGTTCTATTAAGAAAAATATTAAGGGTCAGACCTGTCGGTAATCATAAGTATAATTTTAGAGATTACTTTGTTGCCACTAACTAAAGAAAAAAGCCAATAGCAGGAATTTTTCTGGAAAAACAAAGAGCTCAGAAACATAGGTAATTTCCCATGAATTTTGCAGAGTGGCCCAAACTTACAAAATGTGTCCTGCATTAGTGTCTGGGGTTCAACAAATGATGAATGAATGAATGAATGAATGAACGAACAAATGAACGAACACATGTATGCCAGTCTCAACAGACTTTGAAAGAGGAGCAGAATGTCTACTCTTAAAAGGTGCTAAAGAGAGGAAAAATCTAGAGCTATTACCTCCTAACAGAAGAGCCCCTGGAAGTCAGGAGTCAGGAATTGTTACACATAATTACGGGACAATGAACAACTGCAGTCTGGCCTATTAACCATTGTGACAATAGGAAGGTATATAAAAGCTAAGAGGGATGTTTCCAAATATACTGATGATATAAAATGGGATGAGTAAGTTTAAAGGTGTCCAGAATCTGTTCTTCCTTTGATGTTCAGACATATCCAAGATATGTCGGATCTAGCCAGGAGGATTTTACGGCTGAACAATTTGAGAAGTTTATGAAAAGGCATTCTTATATTATTATCAAGTCCAGACTTCCAGGGGCTTGTTGGCAACCTCTGGACACTGTGCTGCATCTCGGAAGTTGTCCTCTCAGTGGAGATGATGGATTGCTCTCGTCCTGGTCTGCTAAGGCCAAAAGTAATCACTGGGGAGACAGTGGATCAGTGGTGAAGAAGTAAAACTGACCTGGAGACTCAACAAAGCAAACTCAGCAAAAACAGATTACATCCTGCAACTGGCAAGAATCTTTTCACCTTTAGCCTGAAGCAATGGAGCACCCATAAAATATCAATACCAATAAGGTTAAATTACCCCAATTTTGAAATGCAACAGGACAC
>NW_017732184.1:235016-240472 GCF_001890085.2 Hipposideros armiger | reverse complement strand
CAAGTGAAGCAACGTCCTCCACAACTAGATTGAAGAACAAAACGACAGCAACTTGTCTGTTCCCCTTCCCCAATCCTCCAGCACTGTTCCCATCCCCCCAATTCCCCAATAAAAATCTAAAAAAAAAAAAAAAATTAGATGGTAACATTTAAGATGGGCCTGAAAATATACATGGGATTTAGACAATCTGAGAAGGAGATAAACAGATTGTAAGAACAAGGAAATAATACAAGTGAAGGTGGACATATGAGAAAGCATCCATGCTCATTTAGAAATTCTGTTGGCGTGCTCGCTTCGGCAGCACATATACTAAAATTGGAACAATACAGAGAAAATTAGCATGGACCCTTTGCAAGGATGACACGCCAATTTGTGAAGTGTTCCATATTTTTAAAAGGGCTTTTTTTAAACAGAAGAAAGGGGAAAACAAACTAACAAAGGAAGACCAGAAATACGAATAACAAAATGGCAATAAATATGCACCTATCAATAATAACTTTAAATGTGAATGGGCTAAATGCTCCAATCAAAAGACATAGAGTGGCTGAATGGGTAACAAAACAGGACCCAAGCATATGCTGTTTACAAGAGACTCATCTCAGATCAAAAGACACACACACACTGAAAGTAAAGGGATGGAATAAAATATTTCATGCAAATGGAAAAGAAAAAAAAAGTTGAAGTAGCAATACTTATTTTGGACAAATTAGGCTTAAAATGAAGACTACAATAAAAGACAAAGAAGGGCACTACATAATAATAAAGGGATCGATACAACAAGAGGACATAACCCTAGTAAACATGTATGCACCCAACATAGGAGCTCCTAAATATGTAAACAGTTTATGACCAACACAAAGTTGGAGATCAACATTAGCACTATCATAGTAGGGGACTTCAACACCCTGTTGTCACAAATGGACAGATCCTCCAGACAGAAAATCAACATGGAAACAGTAGCCTTAAATGACACTTCAGACCAGTTGGATTTAATCGATATTTTTAGAGTATTTCACCCCAAAGCAAGAGAATATACATTCTTCTCAAGTGCACATGGAACATTTTCCAAGATAGACCACATGTCAGGCCACAAAACAAGTCTCAATAANGCTGTAGAGGGCAGTGTCACTGGCCCTCATATGTGGGATCCGAACCGGGGCCCTCTGGCGTCCCAAGCCAGCTCTTAACCAATGTGCCACTCGGCCTGCCCTGCAATTGCTTCTTTATATTAAAGAATGCCCCCTAGAAACCCATGAAATAATTACTTGGCATTAACATAGTCATGTGATTTATTTGGCATTTAACTAACAGGAATATGTTTAAGGAACTCAGGGAGGTTATTGCAGCCCCTTAATAGTTAACTCATAACTAATGTAATATACAAACAGAGGCTAATAGAAATTTTTAGCTTCTATAGCTTAACAAAGAATATTTGATGTATCATCCTTCAGTGAACCACAAACTAAAGAAAAGTATATATGATCAATTTAGGTCTAAACAACATTTTACAGTGGAAAATAGATGGAGCAATTAAGGCCCCTAAAGAATTCAGTTCAGTTTTACATTTTTAAGATATAAATTGGATTAAATTATATCAATTATTTGAGAAATGTGTCCATTTTCAATAAGAATATTTAAAAACTAACCTAATTCACTAATGAAAGAACAAGAGGCTTTTCATCTCTCCTTTTCCATAGAGGGTTTTCTTGTGGGGGTTTTTAAAAATAGTTTTCAGTTTCTTGACTCAGTAGTATAATATAGTTTTACATTTCCTGCTTTATCTGCTGAAGCAAGATAACTCAGTAGCTATTGTCCAGGTAGAGTTTCATTTCACCCAGAGACCACAGTTTTATACAAAGTAAATTTCCTAACTTCAGATAATTTAACAACTTCTCCTGATGAGAAACTCGTTAGGCTCTGCCAAGAAAGAACCCCATGAAAGAAATCCTGCTCAAGTACAGTATGAACGACTTCATACTAAAGAGCTTTTCCCACCAACTCCAGTGCTTTAAGTATGTCCCATGTATATCTTTCTATCATTGTATATTTTGAAATAAAAAAATATATAAAATGATACAGTCCTAAGTCAGTTGTTATTTTACTTTTCATTTGTTTCAAATATTTTACAACTTAAATCTGTGATATTACAAGCCCCTCTAGAAGACTTAAATAAGTATGAAAATACTGCTTTCAATTTAAAGGGCAAAGTATCTGGAAAATTAAGGTCACAATGTTAGAGAACCTAATGGAGTATGGATTTCTGCTTGAAGTACTACAACCAGAAACCTCAGCAATCTTAAATCTGTCTCTCCTGGATATAATAAGTTTTAAAGCTTTGAATGAATTTTCAGAATATGTTTCACATCCCTCATAACTTCAGAAAAGGATGCAGCAGAGAAGCAAAGAGAACAGTCTCTATAATAATGGAATTTTTATGCAATACCAACAAGTTACAGAGGCTTTAAAACCAAAGATGGATATGATCATTCTTAAAGGAGGGAAAATAACAAGCATTAGAAGGTTTCTTTGTAAGAATTTGTTCTTAGATGCAAAGTACTTTTAGAAAGATCAAGAAATAGTAGATTCTTTGATCCAAGATGTCATAAATGCTATAGAATCATGATTAAAACAACTGTTAATTTTAAAATGTAAGATTTTCATCTCAGTATGTAGGTAATATGTAATATGGCTATAATGGGTAATATGGCTAGTTTCACATTCCACAATAAAACCTATCATTTTTTTCAGATAGGGCAAGCCCAGGAAATATTGAAAGACCATATTACATGAAGCATGTACAAAATTTGAAATAGGAAAACAATGCAAAATACATTTCAAAAAATTCGCTTTTAAAATATTCCTCTGAAACAATGGTTCTCAACCAGAGGTTATTTTGCCTCACAGGGGACACGTGGCAATGTCTGGGGACATTTTTATTTGTCACAACTGGAAGGGTGATACCGGCATCTAGAAGGTAATTTTTAGTTGTCACAATGGGAGGAGTGCTATTGGCATCTAGAGGGTAGACGCCAAAGATGATGCTAAACATCTATGAATACAATGCACAGGACAATCCCACAACAAAGAACTACCCAACCCAAAATGTCAATAGTGCCAAGGTTGAGAAATCCTGATCTAAAAGAATACCAAGCGCACAATCATATATGCATGAACAATGAACAAATACTTGCAGAATGAATGAGTGAATCTTAATAAACAAAAAGAATTGGTTCCCACTTTTTATAGCTTATTAGCTCTGTCAATGTGATGCTGCTTAATACAGACTCTATTTCTATTCTCAAGATTTTTATCTACTCATTCATTGGATTCCCCCATAGTGTCAAATATAACCAAATGAACATCACATGTCCATCAACTATCTTGCCCTATGATATGGTTCCAAGAATCCAAAAGAGGGACACTATATTGACGATTTAATTGTCACTCAAATTACCAGATGAAAACATTTTCAAATGCCAAGTGGTATGAGCTTAAAAAATATATTTCAGGGAATTAAAAAACTATTATTTTATTTGGCCACATTTGTTGATAAACCAAAGTATTTCAAATTTATGTCAAGACTAAATAGCTAAAACAAAATGTCTTTAGAAAATACTCATCTGTGAACAACGTAACTAGAAAAGATTAAAAGGTCCACATGGTCTACCTAAATAGTAATTCACAATTTCCAGTTCAAAACAATCTTAAAGAAATTTTAAACCTCTAGTGTCCCCAGTTTAATCTATTGGGTTGTCGGAAAAGTCATGACGTATTTTTTCTATGTTTTTCATTGCAAAAATGCATCATGACTTTTCCAACAACCCAATAATACAAAAACTCCAGAGTAAAAACTAAATTTTTGTTTTTTAACCCAGATTTATATGTATCCTTAATTGTTACCTAGCTAAAGATTGATTTTATTAACAAACAGCTAGAATGATGACTGTCTCTGAAAGAATTATGAATAAATTTTATTTTTTTCTTATAACTTTAAATTTTTCAATTTTTTTACTATATACATAATAATTTTGTAAGAAAAGTAAATGATATATTTAAAGAAAAAGAGCCTCTGAAAATTGACATATACTTATTAATTTATGCATAATCATAAATTATTCCAGGGTTAAATTTTAAGAATAGAGCTAATCATAAAGATATGGAATTCCTAAATGATTTATCTTTAAAGAACCTACCACTTATATAAGGGGGAAAAAATGAATATAATTGAGAGAGACTTATAAAGAAATGCTTCTAGCCAAAACAATAATGTTAAATGAACTACAAATACTAAATCAATTATAAGTATTCACATATTATTCTACACCTACACTTTGTTTTAGTTGTCCTTGGAGACACATGTTTCTATGAAGAATATATCATTGGCCTGTATATTTAAATATTGCCTGAAATAATGTTATTTCAACAAAAAAAAGTACCTTAAAAATTACAGCAACTAAAGCCCTGACATGGTCCTACAATCATAAATTGAAGAGCAATCTAAAAGCTGTTCAAATTTTCATTCAGATAGAAGTGAAAGGCACAACTTCTCAAAGAGAAATGGGTTTTAATAGAAACTTACAAATAAGAAGTTGTCTACCAGAAGTTTAAGTCCAAATGAACCAATGAATAAGGAAATTAATTCTATGTAGGATTATTCTAAACTCATCTAAAGCCACATGCACTTGGGAAACCCAAAACAATCAAAATAAGTACATTACCTAGACATGCTTTCAAATCTGTTTTTCCCCTCTGGGAATCAATGACCAGAGAGAACGCTGATTTCTTCTTTTTTACTGCTAAATGAGCATGCAAACCTTCAAAAGAGAGGCACAAATGAAAATGACCATTTATGAATCTAAAATTTAAATCTCTGTAAATCAGTGTCACATTAATGCACAAAAACACATAAACATCCCAAGCAAGTAGTATCACTTTGTAAGAAAATTTGAATTTAGGATTGCTAACATTACAAAAGATTTTTGTATATATCAGTCTCTTGATGTATTTATTTAGAGATCACTAAATACTTTTTAAGGACAATCTAGCAACCAACATTTAACTTATAAACTCCTTCCAAAATTTTTTATTTAGGGCCTACCACATGCAAGGGACTATGTTAGGCATAGTGAGAGAAGCAAAGACTTATCCATCACAGGCTTTGGCCTCAAGAAGCTTATGATTCTAGTTGGGAAGATAAGATATGCCTAGAAATAACTTCAAAATATAATAAGAAGGGGGAAGTGCCTAAAGAGCAGTAAAAAAAAAAGTCAAAAAATTCAGAAGTAAAAGAAGTGACTTCCAGCTGGGATGACGAGAGAATACATTAATATTAGATGGTAACGGGCCGGCCGAGTGGCACGATGGTTAAGAACTCGCTTGGGATGCCAGAGGGCCCCGGTTCGGATCCCACATATGAGGGCCAGTGACACTGCCCTCCACAGCTAAGATGCTGAACA
>NW_017732184.1:216596-231816 GCF_001890085.2 Hipposideros armiger | reverse complement strand
CAGGATACAAAATTAATATTCAGAAATCAGTTGCATTTGTATACACCAATAATAAACTATCAGAAGAAGAAATCAATCCCATTTACAATTACTTCAAAAACAATAAAATGCCTAGGAATAAATTTAACTAAAGAAGTAAAAGGCCTGTACTCAGAAAATTATAGGACACTGAAGAGAGAAATCAAAGAAGATACAAATAAATGGAAATACATACCATGTTCATGGATAGAAAGAATTAATATAGTTAAAATGTCAATCTAAGGCAATATATAGATCCAACACAATTCCTATCAAACTACCAAGGACATTTTTTCTCTGAAATAGAACACATAATCCTAAAATTTATATGGAACCATAAAAGATTGTGAATAGCCATGGCAAGCTTGAGAAATAAGAACAAAGTAGGAGGGGAAAAAAAGTAAGCATAAAGAAATAAAAAATTAAAAATTAAAAAAGAACAAAGTAGGAGGTATCACACTACCCAATATCAAATCATATTACAAGTCTATAGTAATCAAAACAGTATGGTACTGGCATAAAAACAGACACATAGTTCAATGGAACAGAATAGAGAGCCCAGAAATAAATCCATCCATATATGGTCATTTAATCTATGACAATGGAAGCAAGAATTTACACTGGAGTAAAGATAGTTTATTTAATAAATGGTGCTGGGAAAATTGGACTGACACATGCAAAAAAAATGAAAATGGACCACCTACTTACGCCATATACAAGAACAAATTCAAAATGGATTAAAAACTTAAATGTAAGACCTGAAACCATAAAACTCCTGGAAGAAAACATAGGGAGTAAATTTGCAGACATTACCCTGAGTAATATTTTTACTGATATATCCCCTCAGGCAAGGGAAGTAAAAGAAAAAATAAACATATGAGATTACATCAAACTTAAAAGTTTTTTCAAAGCAAAGGAAATCATCAATAAAACAAAAAGGCAGCCTACTGAATGGGAGAAGATATTTGCCAACAATATATCTGATAAGAGGTTAATATCAAAAATTTATAAAACACTCATTCAACTCAACACCAAAAAAACAAACAACCCAATTAAAAAATGGGCAGAGGATATGAAGAGACATTTCTCTAAAGAGGGCATACAGATGGCCAACAGGCATATAAAAAAAATGTTCAACCTCACTAATCATTAGAGAAATGCAAATAAAAACCACAATGAGATACCACCTCATTCTGGTCAGAATGACTATCATCAATAAATCAACAAACAACAAGTGCTGGCAAGATTGTGGGGGAAAGGGAACCCTGGTGCACTGTTGGTGGGACTGCAGATTGGTGCAGCCATTATGGAAATCAGTATGGAGGTATCTCAAAAAACTGAAAATGGAACTACCTTATGACCCAGCAATTCCACTCTTAGGTATCTATCCAGAGAATCCCAAGACACTAATTCGAAAAAATATACGCACCCCTATGTTTACTGCAGCATTATTTACAATAGCCAAGACTTGGAAACAACCGAAATGCCCATCGGTAGACAACTGGATTAAGAAACTGTGGTACATTTACACAATGGAGTATTACTCAGCTATAACGAAGAATAAAATCGTACCATTTGCAACTATATGGATGGACCTAGAAACTATTATATTAAATGAAATAAGTCAGTTGGAGAAAGACAAATAACATATGATCTCACTTATATGTGGAATCTAAAGAACTGAATGAACGGGCAAAGTAAACAGAAATAGTCTGAGATATAGAGGAACAACTGAAGGTTGCTAGTTGGGAGGAGGGTGGGGATGAGGAAGAAGGGGAAGGGATTAGACAGCATAAATTGGTAACTACAATATTGCCACAGGGATATGAAAGACAGTTCGAGGAATATAATTAATAATATTGTAAATATTTTGTAGGGTGTCAGATGGTCATGTCTTGTTAGGGAGACCACGTCATGTAGTCTCTTGACATGTCATGTAGAGGCTTGACCACTGCACTGTATACCTGAAGCTGACACTGAATAATATCGTATGTCAACTATAATTTAATATATATATATATATATAGTCATGGGATGTGGAGTATAGTGTAGGGAGTTGAGTCAATGGAATTGTAATAGATATACACGATATTGGGGGGACGGAGTGGGGAGGTGGGTTGGGAGTAGGGGGTTGTCACTTTGTGAGGGGTAAAAAGTATAACTATTGCATTGTTTTGTACACCTGAAACTAATAAAAAAATGTTTTTAAAAAAAAATCTGTTGGCTAACAGAGAATACTACCAAAAGAGGAGTAATTGAAGATTAAGTGGGATACTGAGACTAGGACCAGTTTCAGAGAATTTGACCATGAGGCTGACTTTAGAGTCTGGACGTTATTGAGTAATTGGGGAGTTGGTAAAGATTTCTGAGCAGGAAAAAGCATTATCAAAGTTGTGCTTTAGAAAGATCAATCTAGCAGTAATTGAAGTAACTGAACATCAATCAAATGCAGATGATATAGCACAGTGAGTATAATGTAAGCCTGCAGGAATTCAGGAATTCATTTATAAAAATGTAATTTATACACATCTTTTCAGTAACACAGCTCTATAAACTGTCTTGCTCATATACTAGTACCTAATTATATAAGCATTTCAAAAGGTCATAAGCACTATAAAATGATATCACAAAACCTCTTGCCTCTGCCTGGAAATCCTGCCACCCCCTTTCCCTTCCGGTAAACTCCTTATCCTGTAGGTCTCAGTTTAAATGTCACTTCCTCAGAAAGTCCTTTCTTAATCACTTATCCAAATTAGGTCTCCTTTTTTTTTTCTCTTTCAAAGGAACTTGTACTTTTTTTTCATAGCACTTTATCACAACTTATATATTTTGGTCAGTAATTGACTAAAGTCTGTCTCTACCACCAGATTATGAGAGGAAGGACAGTACTATTTTCAATCATCATCATATTCTCTGGAACCTAAAACAGTACAGCACATAGTAGGAACTTAACAAATATTTGTTCTGTGAAGACTGAATGAAGAACAGATTTTACGGTCACCACTGTAATGCCCCTCTTTACTAAATGTACTACTGGCAAAGATATTTTCTTTCAAAGAGAAAAATTAAAAGAAATCTTAAATCTCAATTTAAGCATCAATATGAGCACCAAATTCCTGTCTTCTAAAATCAGAATAAAAGTCTATATACTTCCACAACAAAAACCTTAAACCAAATATTCAAGCCAAAATATACCTTCCTACTTCTTATGTTTTTACAGAAATAATTCACAATGCAACTGCTAAGTGAACTGAAATAAGAAACAAATCTGAGTACAGGGTAAGCATTGGAAGTCAGGTGTAAAGAAGGCAGTTGAATGCTTGCTATGACACCTTGATCTATGCGTGGCATGTCAGAACCTCAAAAAGAACTTCAACATTCAACATGGCTTTCAAACACGTGCTACTTGTACTTCACGCCACAAACTTTGTACGATGTTTTCTTCACATAATAATAAATATGTAGAAGACTAGCAGTGTAATGAACCTTAAGTCACAGAGGTCCAGAGAAGTCCAAAAGAGTTCAACATGTGGCATTTGGGACCTTAGTGTAAGATGCAGCCCTTTGCAAAGTTTTAATTTAGAAAAATCACCCAATTTATTCATATACGTGTAAATGAGGAAGGCCTAACCAAATGTCAAGTAAAGAACTTGAGAAGTTGGCTTAACTCTGGAAATGCTGAGCTAACTTGGTACAATGAAGCTCTTACAACAAAAGGAAAAATATGATTTCCATCATTCATTTGCTTGCTCAAGTAAATTTTGCACATCAGATGCACTATATAAACTTAAGATGAAAAGGCAAAAAGATCAGTATAAATTTGTTTAATGGGGTAGGTAGCCAGTTTTGCTACAAGGAAACATCTGCATTCCTAAAAGTCACTACGCTATGTAAAAAGCACACAACAGAAAACATAGAGCTTATGGGAGACAGGCAGTTAGGGACACATAACACTCAAATATTTTGTCAGTGACACACACACAAAAGATAGGAACCTAGGTTTTACACAAGTTAAGTGGTTAGTAAATACATTAATACATATGGCACCTTATCTTGAAAAAGTCCTGAAGTTTGCTTGTGGACGTGAATGTTTGAAAGGCTGCAGCCTGTGAGTTCATTGTGAAGTGGTAGAAAGAAGTTTATCTGAAATCAGAGGGAAAGGTGGATGAGACTCATAACACAGTGAACGGAGGTAGCTGGTAGATATTCCGGGTGTGTGCCTGTGTCTGTTTTGTGTATTCTTATTTGGTTCAGTTCAACTGGGTGCAGTATTTTGTGTTCACCTGGTATTTCTTGCTGACAAAAATCATGCATAAGCTGACAATGAATTGTGCATGAAACTCATTCATGTTCAAATTGTTTCCTAATCAACTGCATTGCGGAAATTCAAGTTTTCAAAACAGGAGTTAATAGCAGAACTGACTACAGGGTCAGACGATTAAGTTCGAGAACTTGTTGTAACAATGTTGCTAACCTTTTTTGATATCAGAGGGATTATTCATTATGAATTTGTACGAACTGGACAAACAGTTAACCAAGTTTGCTATTTGGAAGTGCAGAAAAGGCAGTGTGAAAAAGTTAGGCGAAAACGACCTGAACTTTTCACCAATAATTCATGGCTCTTACATCAAGACAATGCACCAGCTCACATGGCACTGTCTGTGAGGGAGTTTTTAGCCAGTAAACAAATAACTGTATTGGAATACCCTCCCTACTCACCTGATCTGGCCCCCAATGACTTCTTTCTTTACCCAAAGATAAAGGAAATATTGAAAGGAAGACATCTGATGACATTCAGGACATCAAGGGTAATACGACGACAGCTCTGATGGCCATTCCGGAAAGAGTTCCAAAATTGCTCTGAAGGGTGGACTAGGCACTGGCATCGGTGCATTGCTTCCCAAGGGGAGTACTTCGAAGGTGACCATAGTGATATTCAGCAATGAGGTAAGGAGCACTTTTTCTAGGATGAGTTCACAAACTTGTCAGACCTCATATATGGGTATTTAGAATCAAACAGCTAATGTCAACTGGATACTGCAATCATTTTCCATTGCTCAAATATCTTGAGCTCAGTGAAATCACAAGGTTTTGAAGAATCACAGACTCTAGTAGAAAAAGTCATAATTTCTAAATAGATTTGTATAAATCACATGGCCAAACTCCAGAAAATGCTGAGGTCCACATGGCTCCATGAAAGTACAATCTTCTTCATAAAATCATTGCCTTTGTCATCAATAAGCATATAGTGACAAAAGCTAAACATCACTGGGAAATATAGCATTTGATCAAATCTAGTTTTTGCTCAGGAATACCAGATCTTCATTTCCTGTCTTCATCAGAATTATCAGAACATGTTCTCACATTTTCCCCAGGTCTCTGGCAGCCATTATTATAACCAAAGCACAAAGCCAACAAACTGGTGTAGCCTCATTCACAAACCTTAGCAATAGCATTGTTCTTGCCCTTGGTGCTAGTTTCTAAGTTGATATCACAACAATGGTCATGTAGTGGAAATAGTATTTGTGAACAGATTCCATTTCATCTGATTTTAATTAGAAAACTCCAGCCTCTAGGGGAAATGTCTGAACCTCTATTTATAGTATTTATCAAGCATTTTCTGTTACACAGGCTTAGAAGCATCAGGAGCACTCAGTTCAGTGCTTCATGCAAAGTAGGGGTTTACTTAATTTTTGTTGAATAAACGTTAGTTGAACTTACTTGATTTGTTTTGCTATTTACACAAAGTAACTTTATTCCCAAAATATTAAATTCCATTTTCAAAAGCAACATAGTTACCAGCACCACCAATCAAAGATTATTTGTGTTTGTTTTTAATTACTATAAAATTAAAAGATGATTGCTGTAATAAAAATGGGAAGAGTCCAGAGGATATCAAATGAAAATTAAAATCCACAGCATCTCCACTCTCCACCTCAGAGACAACAACTTTTAATGATTCTTGTGGCACATTATAGAAATTTTCTGTGCATTTATATTACAATAAGAACAAATTATATATTATTTTTTCCAAATAAGATCTACTATATTTACTCTCATGTAACATGCTTCTTTCCCTAAATATTGTAGCCTGGCCATTTTTCCATTATTTTTACATATATTTACACATCTTTTGTTTTAATGGCTATATATAATATTCCAAGGTATATAAGCACCTTAAATTATTTAACAAACTAATAACAATAGTCAAGTAAATTATTTCCAAATTGTTTCTATTATAAGCAATGCTATAAACATCCTTTTACATATATCTTTGTACCCTAAAATAAATATTTTTGTAAAATAGATTCTTAGAAGTAGCATTGCAGAGATAAAATGTATGAGCATTTATAATTTTAATAAATGCAAAATTGCCTTCAAGAAAGGATATAAGAATGCCTATTTCACCATATCCTTTCCCTCATTAGATATTTTCAAACTTTTTCATCTTTGTCAATTTGATAAATGAAAAATGACATCTCATTTTAATGTCTACCTCTTTAATTATAAGACTAAGTATTGTGAAATTTTTATTTTTATGTAAAATATTTGTTCATATCGATTACTCAGTTTTATACTGGGTTGCTCGTATTTTCTTGTTGATTTATCAGTGATCCCTGAATATTAATTAACAATATCAATCCTTCTTCTGTCAAATACATTGCCATTATTCTTTCCCACTTGAGTATTTGTTCATTGATTCTTATCATGGTGATTTTGCCATTCAAAACCTTTTACTTTTTATGAAGTCAAATTATTAATCTTTTTCTTTTTGGTCTCTGGGCTTAAAACTATGCTTCGAAAGACCTTCGCTGTCCTGAGATTATAAAACTACCTGCCCACATTTTTCTCCTTAAAATAATAACAATAATTGGTACTTTTTATGGAATGTTTATGCAGTGCCAGGCACTGTCCTGGGCACTCACCTAACATTAGTACATTTAATCCTTGCGGCAACCTTAGCAGGTGGGTAATGTCATTCTCTCCATGACACAGATGGATGTTCTGCGACACAGATGGTTACACTGGTTACACAGTTGATATGTGGCAGTGTCAAGATTTCCACTCAGACCAACGAATTCATCAACTTTAGGCTGTATCTACTGGCTCTCCACTAAGAAGAATGAGTTCACATACTTACACATAACTTTACCTCTTCTATATTCCCCACCTTATATGTATTACATAATTCCTGTTTTCATTATTAATTGTATACCCTTTACATTTTCTTCTGTTTTCATAACATGTACAGTTATTTAGATTTGACTTAGTTCTACATTTAAAAGGATTCCATTTGTTCTACCAATCCTTTCATACATCTGCTTCTCCATTCCCAAGTTCTTTCCTTATTTATCACTTAGATGACTAATTTTATTCATGAGGTAATTTTTCAGGAACTAGGTCCTTGGATGTTTGAGAATATTGTTTGATACCTTTATAAATAAACCATAGCTTGACTAGCTATAAAGTCTGCTCACATGTGCCCCACCGATGCTCTAGAGATACTGCTCCATTGCCTCTGGGCTTTGACTGTTACCATGATGTCTGAGGCCAGTCTGATTTTCCCCTGTTGGGTGATTTGCTGTTGCTACCTGGAGACCTATTAAGATTCTTTTTTTAACCCTGAAGCACACTAACTTTACTCTTATATGCTTACTTGGTATTGAGCATCCTATCTCAGTTTTTCTTAGAACTGTGTGCCCTTTTAATCTATAAATTATGAATTTCCTTAATCTCTGAAGGTTTTTTTTCACCATTGTATATCTAAAATTTTTCTATCCATTTGTTCTGCTCTCTTTATCAGGTACATCAGTGATGCATATGTTGGATCTTCTCTGCCCATCTTTATTATCTATATTAGATAAAACTTTTAGTTGCAAGCCTATAGTAGAAGCCTCACTTGAACTAGCTTAGACGAAAAGAATGTATTGGAAGGACACTGAAGTACCTCTCACAACTGTAGGAAATGCATAAAGAGTAGCTGGGCAATTCCACTTCTGGGTATCCAAAGGAATCCAAAACACTATTTCAAAAAGATATACGCACCCCTATGTTAATTGCAGCATTATTTACAATTACCAAGATATGGAAGCTACCTAAGTGTCCATCGATAGATGAATGGATAAAGAAGACGTGGTATATACCAGGGGTGCCAAAAAATGCAAAAAAAAATGTATATTAGTGAACACTTTGATCAATATTGCTCAAGCAGTAGTTCACCGTAATCAGAAGTGTCTAAATGCTGACAGTAACCACTATGAGCACCTCTTATAATTGCAGGAGTCAAACATGACTTGTATTCATCTTTTGTTATCAGTATATATTATTACAATTTTAATCGTTTTTTCCTTTCTTAAAATGTGTACACATTTTTTGGCACCCTCTGTATATATGATGGAATATTACTCAGCCATAAAAAGAATGAAATCTTACCATTTGTGACAATATGGATGGGCTTATATGGTATTATGCTAAGTGAAATAAGTCAGACAGAGAAAGACAAATATTACATGATTTCATTTTTTTGTGGAATGTAAAAAACAAAATAAACAAACAAAACAGAAACAAACTCATAGATACAGACACAAATTGATGGCCATCAGATGGGAGGAGGTTGGAAGGGATGGGTGAAAAAGGTGAAAGGGATTAAGAAGTACAAATTTCCAGTAATAGTAATAGTCACGGGGGTGTAAAGTACAGCATATGGAGTATAGTCAATATTGTAATAACTATGTAATAACTATATATGGGTAATAGATGTATCAGGGTGATTACCTTGTAAGGTATATAAATGTCTAATCACTATGCTGTATACCTGAAACTAATATAATATTTTATGTCAAAAAAAAAAAAGAGCAGCTGGGCCTCAGGGATAACTAGAACCACAGACTCAAACACCACTGCCACCTTACCTGTTTATCTCAACCAAGGTGTTTCTTTTGTCTTTTATTTCTGCTTCTATGTGTTGACTTAGCTCTTTCTATCACAGACATACCAACCTTCTTCCCAAAGCAGGAAACATGGCTGCCAACAGCTCCAAAGTCTCACATCCCCAGGATTCTCACCACCAGAGAGGGATTGCCTTGCTTTCCTTAATTCCAATAGTCAAAAATCCCGTGTTCCCTTCAAATTATTTGAGTGAATATAGATATATTTTTCTGGGATTTCTGTTTCCCCAGATAATTCTTAATCTGAAATTTACTTTATCTATATGCTTAGAGTGAAGCAGTTTAGCCAACTTTGGTCTGCTAATTTATTGCTTATTCATTTCTGTTCATTTGATTCTGGTCAACTTCTGTAAAGCTCATTGTATTTCTTTCTCTTCTTTCCCCTTCACTTCATTATAGATTAGAAGTTGAGTATAAAAGATATTAAGGGAATTAGCCTCACCTCTCCCTCCCTCTATTCTGAGACATGAAACTGGCTTCCTTGGGGATTTTCCAATTTTTCACATGGCTTGCCCCAACTCCTAAATCTCACAGGACAGAACACTCGGGGCCTCCCATTTACTTTCAGTGAAATTCGCACTGTTTATAACCTAGAGAAGCATGTACCAGCTTGTAGCATCCTTCGTAAATTTGAGCCATATTTCACTATACTTCTTAGTCCATAGCCTGGAACTGAGCCATTTCCTAATTTCATGAAATTTTTGTCTTTGTTTTTCATTCTATTTGTTGAATTTTAATTAGTTCCATGACAGGGGATATGATTAACATGCCTTTACTTTTCTAAATATCTTCTGAATTTTTAGAAGTTATTATTAAAATTCTACTTTGGAAAACTTACAGTTCCATTGAGTTCTCAAATATGCATAGAATGTTAATTATGTACAATGCACTTTGAGAGTCACTGAAGATACATCAATAAAGAAAGCAGAAATAGTTGCCTTTTCCTTGGAGCTTATAGTATAGCAGGAAAGACAGACATTTAAACAAATAGCCACAAGGATAATAGATCAACAAGTGAATAAAAGGGTGGCTATTAAAGCAGAGATTAAATAGAATGCCCAAGATGTATAGATTAAATTATTTTAGCTAGAAAGTCTCTGAGGTGCTTCTCAGTACAGGGAGAGGCAAAAGTCTTCTTGGAGTTAATTTTCTTTATTTTGTGAAGTCACTTGAGTTGCTTTCCTTAGTGACAGATTGCAAGAATCAGTAAGTATCCTATACCTGGGTATCATAGGACCTTGCTTGAGGGTACAACCTAAAACTAACTACCTTTTCTCTTGGAATGCAAAGCCCACAGGCCTTCTGGGCATATTCCTTGGGATTCAAAGTGAGGGCAACCTGTTGGGGTAAACCTGACATGGCCCTGACCAATGTGTTCTGGCAAGAAGGGATTTAAATGTCACAAGAATGCTTGCTAGGCAGGAGCTCTCTGAGCTGGGGACTCAAGCTTAACTCAAGCCAAGGGTTTATGAAGGAAAGGTGACTCTAGCCCAGCCTATAACCACCATTACACAAGATAATGCTTTGAGGAACAATGACTGAGTATATAAATGTAATCTAATAATACATTCTGTGGTTTGGGAAGGTCATCACAATGTAGTAGATAATTTGCCCCTTTGGGCTATGCAGTGTCAGTCTTCAACAGTCTTTCTTAGCACAGCTATATCGTACTTACCAGATTTCCAGCTCACTCTCCACCTGGTGCATGAAACTAAGTCCTTTGGAACCTCCAGGTTCTTAGACAACCCACAAAGTGAAGGGAGGGTCCTCAAATGGGAGATCCTGAACTTTCTGGCAATAAAAACATGTAGAAAATAATGCAATTAACTTGATCATTAAAAGAGATAGGTCTACATTGAGATTTCTATGAAAGAGTGACATTTGAGCAGAACTCTGAAGGACAACGAGCAGTTAGCTAGGAAAAGCAAAGAATGCATTCCAAAAGGAGGATCCAGGAAAGAGCTTGGCAGATTTGAAGCAATCGAAGAGGGCCATTACAGCTGGATGGTGAAGAGGGTTATGCTGCTGCCAGTTAAAGATGGTGAGGTAGGCAAGAGGCCATTTCCTATAGGGCCTTGTAACTAGCTAAAGATTTGAGGCTGTATCCTAAAAGCACTGCAAAGCAATAAATACGTTTTAAGAGTACCATGATCAGATTTGCGTTTGTAAAGTATGACTTTAGTTGTAGGATGTGAGAGAGTCAAGAGTGGAAATGAGCAGGAAAGCCAGTTCGGAAGTTACTTGAAGAAGAATAGAGGAGTGCAGATCCAATTAGGTTTATAAATTTGGATGTAGGTAAATTCTTATCAACTATCTTCCTTCTCTCTGAAATAGCAAGTAGAGGAGAGAGAGCTGACTTGGGGCATTCATGGATTAAAAACAGGGATGAGTAAATTCAATCTCAAAAGCCTCTTGGAAGAAAGCGAGCAGTCTGGCCTTACAGAACCCTGCTAACGGCTTAGAAGGGACTTTTGGCACCTGTGGATCCGATGCTATATTATACTTCAGGTTAAGAATTCTGTATTATTTTGTCAAAATAAATCAAAGTTTTACCCAAGAGATTAAAAGCTATATAAAAAGGAGCACTTTCCTTTTGCTTGCTCTTGTACAGCTTGTGGATGCACCCTTCCTAAGTATCACTTTCAAGGAACTTCAGACGGAAAAAGGGGGAGAACTTGGGAAATACTTTTTGCAGTTGACCACAGATAGACCCTGGTTAGACCACAAGAAAGAGGACCTTGTTAAAAGCATTCTTAGCTGACAGCTCTTTCACCATTAACCAGTCAGTTAGGTCAAAAAACAAAAGATAAATGCTGTTCCCCAGGTCTAGCACCACCATCAACGTGGAGGAAATAATGAAAGCCCAGATTACAGGGGAAATTCAGCAACGGGTGACTTTGGGAGAAGAAAGCTGACATTCTGTCCTCATCCCTTCAAAAACATATCCCAAGCAGAAAGAGATCTAGGATCAAAGCTATCTTTAAAGGACTAAAAGGTCTCAGAAGCACTGCTGCCTGCAGGTGTAAAAATAAAGGGACGAAAGTATAGTGACACACCAAATTAGTGATCCCTAAACTTCCTTTTAGGCTGGCCCACTACGCCTCCTATTAAGGCTCTAGAAAGTCCTTGAGGGGGCACCTCCAGGAGTGTCATTTATGAAAAACCAAGCCACCAGAGAGAACACCTAGTAAGATAATTAGTGGATTTTAGGGGAGGGAAAAAAACAACAAAGTAGTGAGAAATAGGAGAGATGGCTTCACCATCTAATCACTGCCACATGGAGAATATAGGTCTTTACTACGGTTTATAGGCAAAGGTTAGGGAACTTCACATTTTTAACAAAAATGTCCCCCACCCCACCTCCCTGGAAGTTATAACCCTCCACTTTTGTTGTAATGGGGTTTATCTGTGCGGTTAATTTCCCACCACAGGTAAGCCTGTGACTGTCTCTACACTGCAGGCAGCATAAAAACTGGGGCAAAGAAAGAAATACCATCTGTGTCTGGAATGAGGGTTTCATAGATGAGTCGCACAGCCCTAGGTTCAACTATCAGTTCTACCATTTACAAGCTATGTGACCAGGGCAAGTTACTGAGACTCTACAGTCACCTAGGCTGTCAAAGGAGATTGGAATCTGCCTCCTAAGATTATTACATGGAGAAAATGAGATAATATATTCATCTATAAAGCATCTTAGCACAGTACCTGACATATAAAAATACACAATAATGGGAAAGTACAGTTAGAAATCATAAACTCTAACCTTCATGTTCATTTGTTCTTCTCTGCTGCCTTTGAAGAATTCTCAAGTCTTAGCTTGTCTACCTGGAACCCCAATATCTTCTCTGCTTCTGCCTATTTATCTCCAGGACTCGCTTGTCCCTTGCTCTATTAATGATCCCCTAGATTTCACTTATTACCTATCCATACCCACAAACTCTGCTGAGCACCCCTCCTGTCTAACTTCCCTCCCTGGCCTGGCCTCTTCTGCATGTCGCCATTCACTTCCAGTGTGACAAATCTGAAGTCAAGTCAGATTGTTTCCATTTGTTTGAAGGCTGCCTGAAAGGCTTTATGTAACCGACAGTAGCCAGAACCATTGCATACATATAACTAACATTGTTGGTCAACTAATAAAGTACTCTGTACTCAGGACCATGCTGGACTCCCCAAATAACTATATTTGACCCCTCCAAAATATGACTCTCCTCTTTTACAATCACAGAAGTTACCTCAAAATGCTACTCCTAAATGAAGGCTATTGGTTTCTGCATCTCAATTCAATACTTCGTTATTTCTAAAACTTGAAAGCTGAGAAATGAAGGCAATATGGGTCTAAGAGTTTTTTACAAAACTCTTATTGCCTTAAACTTACCAGGGAGTATCAATTAGTGAAAACTAAAATAATTTTATTTCATTACCCTCAGAGTATATTCTAAGTCCTTGATTGAATTAACTGAATCAAGAAAAGGAATTTGGCATACTAGTTTTAACGTTTACTGTGTAGTTAGTTTAGAGGCAATAAAGAAAGGTCAAGGTCATTAGCCTTTTCTATGCCAGCTATCATCTCACAGGATATCTTTATTTGCAGGATATCTGCAAATACAATCTACTGAGCCAATATTGGGTCTTATAGTAGTCATATATGCTTTTACTACTATAAAGATGACTCTTTGATTATGTTTCTAATTCAAAATATTATTCTGCTATTATCCAAGTCTCTTTCACAGCATACTTCTTTAATTTGGTATACTTGAAATTTTGTACTTACAGTAACAGAAAGGAAACAATATTCACATTGCCAGGTGATTGACTGACCTCTAGTGGAAATTAAAGAAATTGCTGAACAAGCTTCTTGGAGACGTCTCTAATACCGTTAGAGCTGTCTAACTTACCACATTGTTAAAATAATGTTTAAAACACTGATAATAAAACTTTACTTGGGATTTGTTAATTCAAGCTAAGCAGAGGAGAATAGGGCTAAGATCAGAGGCTCTGGTTCATAGCTTACCTCTGTCACTTTTTAGAAATTTTTTATTGTGGTAAAATACACATAACATAAAATTTAACATCTTAATCATTTTTAAAATAACCGTTCTGTGGTATTAAGTACATGTCATTTTCTACCTGTGTAATGTTTGTCTCAGTTTCCCCATCTTTGAAATGGGAAAAATAATATTACCTACCTCATAGGGTTGAGGTGAGGATCAAAATGGGTCAATATATGAAAAGTATCTAGAACACTGTGTAGTACACAGTTCACTGACATAAAATTATTGGTTATTATTATTTGTATCTGGCAGAGATTATAGTTGGAGGCAAATCATAATTTCAGAGGATGTGAAGAAAAGCAAAAGAGTTAGCAGGAACACATTTCTCTAGGAATTAGGATATAACAAACCAATATAGCATCTTTCAGTTAGTCTTCTCATTTCTAGAACTACAGGAGCTATGCTTACATATAATAAAGCATGGAGGGTTAATCACAAAAGATGTGAATTATACCTGAATAACATTTTATGGGAAACACTGGGTGGCCTTTTTGGTGTCCCAACACGGGCATGATGAAAAACACCACATACTATCTTGTAAACCAGCACCCAAGCCCACCTGGATCTTGCAGGCTTTGAACTGCTTTTATACTTAATGTCTACAGCGCATGCAATTAGCACCTTGCTGCACACTGAGTCAGCATCAGTCTCAGAGTCTCTGAATCACACATCTATCACTTTTCCACACCTGACTTTTTCTTTGATTGGGCTTACATTACAGAATTCTAAACATTTTAAAACAATATTCCACTGCTTCCAGAGTAATATATCTGATTGATGGCTAAACGATGCCTCCATATAAAGTTAATAATTTCCACCTCTTTTTCCAAGGAGAGCCCAAATCAGTAGTTATTTTCAGCTGACAGAAATGCTCATAAAATTGAAAAATCACCTATAATTCCAAAGTACTTCTTTACCACAAATAATTGCATCCAGAGCAAAATGGCTTGTTTTTATCATAAAACAATATGATCACTGCAATAAAGTGAATATAGTTTTTAGTTTTTTCCATCACTGTCCTGAGGTGCCCTAATTAACTTGTTAATTCAAATATTTTTATTCTGCAAAAATTCCAAAGTGAAATTAAAAGTTGCAATTCAGTTATTCAATACAAACATCAACCATTAAATTGACACAAAATTTCCTCTTAGATCTTATTCATAACATTTACATGTATTGATGACCAGAGGCTAAAAAGGACCA
>NW_017732184.1:205752-211816 GCF_001890085.2 Hipposideros armiger | reverse complement strand
ACTTTATGACTTCATTTATATAACATTCTTGAAATAACAAAATTACAGAGAGGAAGAACAAATTAATGGCTGCCAGGGGTTATAAATTGGGGGAGGGTGTCTACAAAACAGTAAGTAGCACGATGGAGCCTTATGGTGATGGTACAGTTCAGTATCTTGATTATAATGATGGTTACACAAAGCTACACATGATAAAAAAAATAAAAAGTATTTCACAGACCCATACACACACACACAAGAATAAATGTACAGAACAAGGTTTATGGATTATACCAATGGCAATTCCCTGATATTGACACTATACTACAGCTTTGCAAGATGTTAAAATTAAGGGAGGATGGGGAAAGGATGCACAGGACCTCCCTGCACATTTCTTGGCAACTTCCTATATGTCTATAATTACAGGGGAGGGAGGTAGTACACGGACTAACTCAATCTAAAGGGTTAGCCAATCACTAACAAACTGACATTTGCAGATGGTGTAGAAAGTGTTTGTAGGATGGTGTGCGAGAGGGCAGCAAGCAGAAACCAGGCATCCAAGATGGAGAGAATGAAAGCAGGGCTCTAAGAGGAGGATTGAAGAAGAGCTGAAAACAAACAGCAGGAGCTTGCTAATCTTTCTCATGACTGCCTCTCACTATCGGCATTTAACCACTGTCTGGAAGATTCATATCAGTGATCACGATTTGCAAGGACAACAAAAGAACAGTCTATGTTCTGAGGTGACCTTTCTCATTCAAAGTAAGAATTACAACCAACAATCAAGAAAGTGTGTTCCTAGGCCTTTAAGATTTCATTTCCTTTTAGCACTTTCCAAACTATTTGATGTTCATGAAACCATCTAATGTAAAAAGAAGGAAATAAATAAACCTGAAATTCATTTTCCGATTATAGACAAAATCTTATGATACATTACTATCTGTCTGATTAGATGGATGCCATAAATCGTTATTTCAACTGCTTGATGTGTGAATGAAACAGATATTAACTTTCTCACACTGAATAATAATAGCTAACATTTATTAAATACATTTTATGTGCTAGGAATTGGTCCAAGTACTTTTAAAACAGTCTCACTTAATTCTTGTAACAACTTTATAAAACAGGTTCTACTATTATCCCCATTTTACAGACTATGATACCAACATACAGAGAGGTTAGGTAATTTGCATATGGCTACACAGCTAATAAATAATAAAGGCAGGCTTAAAACACAGAAAATCTGCTACCAGACCAAATTTTTAACAGTAATGCTATAAAATGAAGCAAGCGATAGATGTTGCAGAATTCTATCAATTCACAAGACTACTCGGTGACTTTAACAACCCCAAATAGCGTATGAAAGAATTGTTCTGCCTCCCTGGTATTTAACATTCCAAACAAATCATTGGTTAACTAAATTATAGTAAAATGATCCAAATATTTCAGCATTATTACACCAAAACTCAGGCATAATCAGGGCACCATAAAAACATTAAAATTCATGATCAAAGTAAAAAAACAAAAAAACAAAAAACCACGGGCTTAGAAGATATGTTTTCAGACCTAAGAAATGCATTTCATTCAATAATAGCATTTTATGTATAGGTACCACTTTGAGCACTGGAAATATAAAGTGAAAAACCCAAATAAGGTCCCTACTGTCATGGAACTTATATTTTAAGAGGGAAGAAAGGGACAAGTAAATAAACAATAAAATATCTATGTACCATGATGAAAATAAGAGGACAATGAGATCAGGAGTAATTTGGGAGCTATTTGAGTTTGAATAATCAAAATAGTCTCTCTGAAAAGAGATATTTAAGTGGAAAGCTGAATTACAAGCATTTTTAAATGTGTCAACTATGCAGATTTAATAACTCAGCATTTTATTGTATAAAAACTATAATTTATGCCGAGGGAAAATAATGTACTTAGTGAACATCAAGGAGATAACTTTACCTTTCTACCAAAAAGAACCTTAGAACACCTACTAATGCAGCAGCAAATGTTAAGAAACCTTGGCCCTTTTTCTTATAGATGTCCTTACTTTCAGACACCATGGATATAAAGGGAAAAAGAATAATAAGTATGTATATAACATTCTTGAAATGAAAACACTATAGATATGGAGCCTAGATCAGTGGTGGCCAGGGTTTGGGTGAGAAGGGAGGGAGGTGGCTGTGGCANTAGGTAAATTCTAGAGAACATCACACATACTGTCATATAATTCTTTCTGCAATTTAAAGTCACCAAGAAATGCAACACTATTAACACATATATTTGAAGACAACAGCAAAAAATAGGCTATATGAAGTTTTGAGGAAACTCAAGGTTATTTGGAAATATAAAAGCAATAAAGCTACTTCATTGTAGTATGTGATACTTCACTAAGTACATAAATACTGTGTCCCTGAATATTTCCCTTAGACCTATCTAGAAAATATAATGTAGCAGAAGATCAATTCTGATATTACAAAGGAAAAAGCTCACTCTATTACACTCCTTTGTAGACAGACTTAATGATGTGCTGTTGTCTTCTTGTTTTTCTTATATTAAATCAACACATATTCTTAAGACTGAAACAACAACAATCCAGTTCTACCAAAGACAGTAAAATAGACAAGGCATCTATGTACCTAGGCAAAGACCTAAAGAAAAGTATTTATTCATATAAATTTCCTTTTTAGAAATTAGAAGATATGGAAGTTCAAGTAGAATAAAGCCCAGTTTTCCTAAGGAAACTTTTCTAGAGAAGGCCCACTAGATGACTTCTAAGAAACATCACAAGACATGGATTTACCAACATCTTTTCTGTGATTCTCATTCTCAACTTTGCTGCACATTTTATAGAAATTGGCAAGCTGATTTTGGAGTGTATTTGTAAAGGCTAAGGTCCCAGAAAAGCCAAAACAATCTTAAAAAAGAAAAAAGTTGGAAGACTCCCACTACCTGGTTTCAAGACTCAATATAAAGCTATAGGAATCAAGACACTGTGGTATTGGGGTAAGGGCAGACAAATTGATGGAACAGGAGAGAGGTCGACTGATTGTCCACAAGGGTGGCAAAGTAATTCAACAAATTAGAAAAGTCTTTTCAATAAATGGTATTGAAACAACTACATATCCTTATGGAAAAAAGAAATTGAACTTCAACTCCTATCTTCCACCATATACAAACATTAATTTGATAGGGATGACAAACATAAATGCAAAAGCTAAAACTACAAAGCTTTTGGAAGAAAATAGAGAATATTTTCATGACTTTCAGATAAATCAAAGATTTCTTAGAAACAACAGAGAAAGCAATGTAAGAAAAACTGATAGATTAGACTTCATCAAAATTTAAAACTTTTGCTCCTCAAAAGACACCATTAAGAAAATAAATAGGCGAGCCACAGGCTGGGAGAAAATATTTATAATACATTTATTTATAAAAAAGACTTATATCCAGAATTATAAAGAACTCCTACAGCTTAGGGCCGGCCGAGTGGCTCAGTTGGTTAAGAGCTCGCTCAAGAGTTTGAGCTCTGAGCAACAGCAGTTCGAGTCCAGCCTGAGCTGAGCAGCTGCTGAGCTGCCAACAGGTGGCAGGATGGCTCAGATAAAAAAAAAAAAAGAACTCCTACAGGTCAATAAAGAGACAAACAACCAATCACAAAACAGGCAAAAGAACAGGTACCTTATAAAAGATGTATGAATGGCCTTAAGCACACACAAAAAAATCATTAGTCATTAGATAGATACAAGTTCAAACCACAATGAAATACTCCTGCACACCTTTTAGAAAAGTTAAAATTAAAAAGACTGACATAATCAAGTATTGGGGAGGATGTGGAGCAATAAAAACCTCTTGGTGTTTCTGCTAAGAATATAAAATGGGGCAATCACTTTAGGAAACAGTTTGACAGTTTCTTATAAAGTTCTGTCCTATGAATAAGTAATTACAAATTGGCATATCCTATTGAGTTGCTGGAAAAGTCATGACATATTTTTTCTACATTTTTCATTGCAAAAACATGTCATGACTTTTCCAACAACCCAATAGGTATATACCAAAGACAAATGAAAATATGTGTCCACGAAAAGCCTTATACAAATATGGTCATAGCAGCTTTATTTGTGATAGCCCAAAACAGCAAACAACTCAAATATCTACCAACAGGTGAATGGATAAATATGTTGTATATCCATGTAATGGAATGCTACTTGGCAATAAGAAGGAATAACTACCTGGATGAATATCAAAGTAAATACACTGAGAAAAAGAAGGTGAAAAAAAAAAGAGTACTAGTGATTCGAATTATATAAAATTTTAGTAAATCAAACTATAGTGACAAATAAAGTGACCAAGAGTTGCCAAGGTATGGGGGTGGCAGGGAGATGCAGGAGAAATATTAAAAAGGACATGAGGGAACTTTGGGGGTGATGGATATGTTCATTACCTTGATTGTAGTGATGGTTTCACGGGTGTACACATATATCAAAATTAATCAAATTGTACAATTTAAGCACGTACAGTTTATTGTATGTTGATTATATCTCAATGAAGCTCTTAAAAATACTCACCACACACACACACACACACACACACACACACACACACACACACGGGATTTCTACTTCCAGTCAAGGTGGAATAACAGGGAGCAGATTCACCCTTCTGCCTTAAACTGCTAGAAAACGGGATAAAATATATGATACAACAGTTTTCAGATATCACACAACAGACAATATATAACTGATACCTGGGAGAAAGAAAACCATCGTTGGCCAACATGTCAATACATGGCACATGACTGTATTATAAACATGCTCTACATGTTTAAAAGGACAGAGAAATACATAAACATGATTAAGAGAGGAATGGAAGATGTTTTAAATGACCCAAATGGAATCTCTACACATGAAACATACAATATTGAAAATGAAAAATAGAGTTGATAGGACTAAGAGCAGATCAGATACTCCTGAAGAAAAGATCAGTTAATTTGAAGGCACAGCAACAGAAACTAATGAAAATGAAACACAGAGAAAAAAAAGGCCAAGGAAAAAGTAAACAGCACTTCAGTGACCTGTGCGACAATATCAAGCATCTAGTATACATATAAATAGAGTATCAAAAGGAGAGAAATTAAGAAAATAAAGAAATAATGGCTGAATTTTTTCTAAACATGATAAAAACTATAAACCCACAGATGCAAGAAGTTCAACGAACACCAAACTGCATGCCAATGTTTTTCAAAACAAAACAGATAAAAAGGAAAAACTGATAAGTTAACCTCATCAAAATTAAAACTTTTTGTTCTGCAAAAGACCCTGTTAAGGATTAAAAAGCAAATCATAGACTAGGAGAAAATTTTTGCAAATCACATATCTAACAAAGGACATGTATTTATATATATAAAGAACTCTCAAAACTCAACATTTTAAAAAATCCAATTTGAAAATGGGCAAAACACATGAATAGACATTTTACCAAAGATGATACACAAATGGCAAATAAGCACGTGAAAAGATGATCAACATCATTGGCCATTAGGGAAATGTGAATTCAAATCACAATGAGATATCACTAATCAAATGGCTAAAATAAAAAATAGTGACAATACCAGATGAAGATGAGGATATGAAAAAATTAGTGTGTAATGTTCCACCACACACTGTTGGTGGAAATGTAAAATGACAGAGCCACTCAGGGAAATAGCTGGGCAGTTTCTTTAAAACTAAAAATGAACTTACCATAGCACCTAGCAATTGTACTCTTGGGTATTTATCCCAAAGAAATTATCATTTATGGTTACACAGAAACTTGTACACACATGTTCATTCATAGCAGCTTTACAGTACCAGTCAAAAACTGAAAACTACTCAAGTGTACTTCAACAGGTAAACAGTTAAACTGTGGTACATCCATACCAAGGATTTTTATTACTACTCAGCAATAAAAATGAAACAAACTATTATTAATACATGCAACACACTTTTAAGGATGAACCTCAAGGGAATTGTGCTTAGTGAAAAAAAAAAGCCAACCTCTAAAAGTAACAAACTTTATGACTTCATTTATATAACATTCTTGAAAT
>NW_017732184.1:186249-203817 GCF_001890085.2 Hipposideros armiger | reverse complement strand
TATATAACATTCTTGAAATGAAAACACTATAGATATGGAGCCTAGATCAGTGGTGGCCAGGGTTTGGGTGAGAAGGGAGGGAGGTGGCTGTGGCATAGGAGATTCACGTGTAAATCTGGTGAAAGCTGAATCAGGTACACAGATTGCGTGCATGTTGATTTCCTGGTGTGATACTGTACGTGGTTATGTACAATCTTGCCACTGGGGGAAACTGGGTGAAGAGCCCCCAGGATATCTCCGCGTTATTTCTTACAACTGCATGTGACGCTACAAGTATCTCAAAATAAAAAGGCTTTTTAAAAAATATAAGTTGAATATCAGATACTTACTTTGGATGCATCAAAATGTTGCAAAGAAACAGCTTTCAACAAATTTCATGCACTAACCCACTGGTTTAATTTAAGAACCAGGCTTTGTCAAAAACAGTAAAACAGACATTGAGGCTTAGAGACTCAAATATTAGAAAATATGCACTGTAATCTCAAACTGTAACTTCCATCATTTTCAGACTCAGGAAACAAACTTATACTGTTAAAAGGAAGTGAGTCAAATGCACTAAGCAAATATAGGGAACAAGAATCTCAGGTTTTGTGTACGTATTTTATAATTAAACAATGTTAATATGTTCCTTTGGGAAAAAATACATTTTTGAAACTAGAAATTAAAGATGCTAATTAGAAAGTAGAAATATTTTCCAAGTTTCAGAATGTAAAAGCTGTATTCTACATTCTTTGTAAAGTATACAAAAAATTATTGGGGAAACAAACAGAAATCAAATAAGCTTAGAACCTCCTTTTTGTAAAATAATTTTTATACCATTTTGATAAATTTATGAGAAACAACCAAAATGGAATGAGGCATGCAGTAAAACTTTAAATAATCAACTATTTTTATGCAAATCACTATGATCCATTCCCACTCCCTGATTAACAATAAATGACCAAGAACAAAGAACAGACAGGTGTGGCATTACCTAAAACTATGTAGAGAGACTCAGAGAGGTAGAGAGACTCAGAGAGGTATGATCCCATGGGTGGGATAATGCTCAGATCCCCCTCCTGCTGTGCTATTGAACAGTCAGTGTTCCTGGGCAGCCTATTTAATCTTTGCATCTCAATCTCCTGAGCTGTAAAATGAGAATCATGGTACCTGTCAACTAGTACACAGGGATACTAAGCATAATCTAAGATGCTACATTTAAGCTACCACAACCCAACAGATTCCAGCAGTTCTTGCTCTAGCAAAACTTCCAAAAATGAACCCCAAACTCCTGTTGCTTTCCATTTTATCTCCAAATTCTTAGATGGCCATCATCAAAAGTTGAATATTATCAATAGAACATTTAAAAACTAATGCCCAATTCAGGGACATGGTAAGTTTGTAACAACAGTTGGTTTAATGGTGCTTTTACAAATGGATTAATTTGTGATATCAGACTAAATGTGAATGTAAGCATTCCATTAAAATGTCACACCCATAAAAGAATAAAACAGTAATAAGCTATATGTATGATCACGTCCTAAAAATGTGTAATTCCTATTTTGTTTCTTACTTCTTCAGCAAAGAGAATGTACAGAACATACAAAGTGAGAAGTGAAGATGCAGATAGACAAGGTGAGACAAACAAGGACATAGACACTCTAGGCCCCGCTGAACTAGGTGTTAAAGTTACAGAGGCAGTCTCAGAGCCAATATCAGTAAACTGAAAAACTGCGGAAAATAGGAGGACTTCTTGGACACTGACAGTCAAGTGTTCTACAAATGAGGATATCTGATCTTTTCACCTTCATGAGCCAAGCAACACAGGTCATAACCTGCTGGAAAGCCTGTGTATCAATCAGCCAACCCTGTTCTAATTAGGCTTTGAGGGAGCACAGTTGGCAATGGCAGAAACTCAGATGTCTCAAAACAGAGGTTGTGGGACAAGAAGATTCATTTAGAAGAAAATGCAGGAGGACAGGAGCCCCCAAATGTATCTAGTACAGAATTAACACACTACTGTAAGAGCTAACATGGTATAACTACCAAAATATAATAGTATCACTTTTGCATGCAATAATTATATTCCAAATACAATGCAAATAAACTAAGAAGCTGTATCTCTGGGTAAGAGATTTAAAATTTTTCATTAATTAAAGTGGCTTTACTCTGCATTGTAGAATTCATTAACTACAGATTCTACAGTTAACAATTAAGAAACAGAAAATAGCCAGAAAGAAAAATCAACAAAGGTATTCCAAGAATGAATAATTTAAAAATTAGAATATCAGGAGAGCAAATCAAACTCAGCTTTGACTCAAATTTCAAAAGCCCGCATGACTTTTCAGAAACTTCATTTATTATTTACTATTTATGCAATGTGCTATAATCAGAATAATCTTAGATATGTTTCTTGGTGGGGGGGGAGTTTCTTTTTTTTTTTTGATATGTTTCTTTTTGTTGTTGTTGTTAGTTTCAGGTGTCCAGAACAATGCAATAGTTATCCTTTTCACCCTTCGCACAGAAACAACCCCCCTCCCCCATCCACTGCCTTCCCACCCCCCATATCATGCTTATCTATTACAATTCCATTGACTCCATTCCCACACTCTACTCCACATCCCGTGACTATATGTATATATAATTATAGTTGACACACATTATTATTCAACATCAGCTTCAGAAATACAGTGCGGTGGTCAGGCCTCTACACCGACTATGAAGTGGTCTCCCTAACAGGACATGAGTCCATCTGACCCCCTAAGAAATATTTACAACATTATTGATTATATTCCCCAGGCTGTCTTTTCTATCCCTGAGGCCATATTGTAGTTACCAATTTGTATTGTCTCGTCCCTTCCCCTTCTCCTTCATCCCCACCCACTCCCAACTAGCAACACTCAGTTTTTCCTCTGTGTCTCTGAGACTATTTCTGTTTACATTTCTCATTTATTCAGTTTTTTAGTGGGTCGGCTTTAGCTCAAGTGGTTACTTCGCTATTTAGATATGTTTCTTGATTCTGCCATGTCGCCCTACTTACGCTTCTTTATCTGGGCATATAAATATATTATTTTTCTATCCTCTTCATGTCACTTTTAAAATATCTAGAACCACTCCTGAAAATAGTAAATGCCCACTCATCAACACAGAAAAATACAAAGTACTATGTGATATTAACGTTTATGTTCATATTCACCTTATATTCTAACGCAGAAGCTATGAAGACATATACAAGTGTGTATATTTATATACTCGTATGTTTGTGTCCCGACTTTACCATTTATTGAGTATTTTCAAACACTTTATTTCAATTCCTGGAATAAAAATCTCAGCAATAGAAGGCCCATTAAAGGACATTCTAATTTTTCAACAACTATGAGACAAGCATAGCAGATATTTTTATTCCTCTTTCGTAGATAATATTTTTAATTGAAGGGCAACCTGTTAAAATCTAATTTAAATAATTTTAAAATAATAAAATGAAAGCCAAAAAAGAAAAGCCAAAGTTCACATGCTTTACAAGAAAAAAAAATGCCTAAAATTCAGATCTTCCCATTTTATTGCTCATTTCACCACATTCTTACCAGGAAGTGTCCATTCTTACCAGGAATTCATCAAGAATATTGTTCTTCCCTCACCAAGAAGGCTCTTCCCTGTGCAAACCAAGACCAGTTCACAGACGCTGTCCTAGATCTGGTAGCCACAGGTTTCTCTCTGAATTCCAGCGACTGTGGCAGTACACAACTTAGACCCATACAAGTGCCTACTGGGCATGTCTACAAGGATGACCCGCAAGCCCCTCAAATTCAAAATGTTCACATCAGTAATAATTATCTCACCTTGCTTCTCCACCCTTAACACTTGTCTGGACTTGCTTGTTTGCCTCCTCCTCCTGGGCTCCCTATTCCAGTGAATTGTCCCACTGTCTCCCAAGTGGCCAAATCATAAATCTAAGAATCATTCTACTCTCCTTCCTCTCCCGAAATCCACAAATGCTGCTTCTACCTCTAAATATCTTTAGATTAACCTTCTCTTCAAAATGCATACGGAATAGGAAAGAGAGAGCTGGAGAGGAGGGCTCATGCCTAGTCACCCAAACTTCCAGGATTAGGGAGCAGTGATCAAGAGAACTGGCCATGGCACCAAATTGGCATGGTTCAAATGGCTTAGGCACTCACTAGCTATTTGACCTTGGATATATTACTTAACCTCTGTTTCAGTTTTCTCATCCGTCCAATTGAGATAATACTAGTAGATACCTCATAGGATTGTAATAAAGTGAAAATGAATTGATATAATGTAAAGTGCTTAGAATAATGTCTGTGACTGCTTTTATATTATAACTGGTGATTACTACATCTTAATTCCTCTCCCATTTTCACCTATCCCCCAAACCCCTTCGATCTGGCAACCATTAATTTGTTCTCTGTATCTATGAGTTTGTTTCTGCTTTGTTTGTTCATTTGTTTTGTTTTTTAGATTCCACATATAAGTGAAATCATGTTACCACATTATTTTGTCTTTCTCTGTCTGACTTTTTTTTTAAGATTTTTATTAAAATATAGCTAACATACAATATTATATTAGTATCAGGTGTACACAACAGTTACTCAACATTTTTTTACTTAAAGGAGTGATCACCATGATAAGTCCAGCAACCATCTGACACCATACCGCACTATCAAAATATTATTGGCTATATTCCCTATACTGTACATTATATCTCATGACTTATTTGTTTTATACCTGAAAATTTGAACCTCTTATTTCCCTTCATCTTTCTCCCCTTTTTAATTTTTCAATTACAGTTGACATTCAATATTATTATATATTAATTTCAGGCATACAGTATAGTGGTTAGACAGTTATGTAATTTAAGAAGTGACTCCCCTAACTAGTCTAGTACCCACCTGGCACTGTACACAGTTATTACCATATTATTGACTATATTCCCTATGCTTTACCTTACATCCCCATGACTATTTTGTAACTACCAGTTTGTACTTCTTAATCTTTTCACCTTTTTCACCCAGCCCCCCAAACTCCCTCCCATCTATCACCCCAATAAATCTAGTACCATCTGACACTACACGTAGTTATTACAATATTCCTTATGCTATACCCTACATCCCCATGACTACTTTGTGACAGGGCCCGGGCACGTTCAGACACACACGAGCGGAAGCCCGGAACACAAGACCCAGGTATGTTCAAATATGTGCAGGATGGGGAACGAAACATGACCCCAGAGTCTACTGCACAGGTGCGTCGGCTCCGGTTACATAAGCCCTTATGTAAGCTTGACTTAAACTTGAGGAAGGGAGCATGTGCACTCCCATGTGCTCTCTTCCCCCTATATAAGGTTGCTATTGCTGATTAAAGGCGCTGGTTCCTCCTCATGTCGGTTCTGTGTGCCTTTTTTACACTGGGCATCTCACTGGCGAAAACCTCCCCCGCAATCCCCTGGTGACAACACTTTGTAACAGCCAATTTGTACTTCTTAATCCCTTCCCCCTTTTCACCCACCCTCCCAACCCCCCTTCCATCTGGCAACCATCAAAATGTCCTCTGTATCTATGAGTTTGTTTCTGTTTTGTTTGTTTACTTTGTTCTTTAGATTCCACATATAAGTGAAATCACACTGCATCTGTCTTTCTCTGTCTGACATACTACACTCAGCACAATATCCTCCAGGTCCACCCATGCCAACACAGATGGCAAGAACCCATTCCCTTCACTGGCTGAGCAACAGTCCATTGTATATATGTACAACCTCTTTAGCCATTCATCCACTGATGGACACCCAGACTGCCTCCACATCTTGGCCATTGTAAACAATGCCCCAATGAACATATGGATGCACACGTCCCTTCGAAGTAGCATTTTGGTTTTCTTCAGATAAATACCCCAAGTGGGATTACTGGGTCTTTTCTTGTCTCTTGTTATAGTCTTTGTTTTAAAGTTTATTTTGTGTGGTATAAGGGTTGCTACCTCAGTTTGTTTGTTTGTTTGTTTGTTTGTTTGTTTGTTTCCATTTTCATGAAATTTCTTTTTCCCATCCCTTTACTTTCAGTTTGTGTGTGTCTTTTGATCTAAAGTGAGTCTTTTGTAGGCAGCATATGTAAGGGTTTTGTTTCCTTATCCATTCAGCCACCCTATCTTTTTTTTTTTAATTTTTTATTGTTAGTTTCAGATGTACAGAACAATGCAATAGTTATCCTTTTCACCCTCACAAAGCAACAACCCCCCTCCCCCCATGTACTGTCCTCCACCCCCGATATCATGCCTATCGATTACAATTCCACTGACTCCATTCCCACTCTCTACTCCATGTCCTGTGACTATCTGTATATATAATTATAGTTGACATACAATATTATTCAACATCAGCTTCAGAAATACAGTGCGGTGGTCAGGCCTCTCTACACTGATTATGAAGTGGTCTCCCCAACAGGACATGATGGCCCCCTAAGAAATATTTACAACATTATTGATTATATTCCTCAGACTGTCTTTTTCTATCCCTGAGGCCATACTGTAATTACCAATTTGTATCATCTCATCCCTTCCCCTTCTCCTTCATCCCCACCCCCTCCCAACTAACAACCCTCAGTTCTTCCTCTGTGTCTCTGAGACTACCTCCATCCACTTCTCTCATCCATTCAGTTCCTTAGAATCCACATATAAGTGAGATCATATGATATTTGTCTTTCTCTGACTGACTTATTTCACTTAGCATAATGTTCTCTAGTTCCATCCATATTGTTGCAAATGGTACTATTTCCTTCTTCTTTATAGCTGAGTAATACTCCATTGTGTAAATGTACCAAAGTTTCTTAATCCAGTCATCTACCGATGGGCATTTTGGTTGTTTCCAAGTCTTAGCTATTGTGAATAACGCCGCAATGAACATAGGGGTACATATATTTTTTCGGTTTAATGTCTTGGGATTTTTTGGATAAATACCTAAGAGTGAGATTGCTGAGTCATAAGGTAGTTCCATTTTCAGATTTTTGAGGTACCTCCATACTGATTTCCATAATGGCTGCATCAGTCTGCAGTCCCACCAGCAGTGCACCAGGGTGTCCTTTTCCCCACAGCCTCGCCAGCATTTGTTGTTTGTTGATTTACTGATGATAGCCATTCTGACCAGGGTGAGGTGGTATCTCATTATGGTTTTTATCACCCTATCTTTTGATTGGAGCATTTAATACATTTATATTGAAAGTAATTGTTGATAGACATGTAGCTATTTCCATTTTATTATTCATGTTTTTATCTTTTTTTTTTTTCATCTTAAAGAAGACCCTGTAAGATTTCCTGTAATACTGGTTCGGTGGGGATGAACTCCTTTAGCTTTTTCTTGTCTGGGAAGCTCTTTATCTGTCCTTCAATTCTAAATGATAGCTTTGCTGTGTATAGTAATCTGGTTGTAGGTCCTAACTTTTCATCACTTTGAATATTTCCTTCAAGTCCCTTCTGGCCTGCAAAGTTTCTGTTGAGAAATCAGCTTATAGTCTTATGGGAACTCCCCTGCAGATAACTTACTGCTTTTCTCTTGCTGCTTTTAAGATTCTTTGTCTTTAACCTTTGGCAATTTAATTATGAGATGTCTTGGTATGGGCCTCTTTGGGTTCACCTTGTTTGGGACTCCCTGCACTTCACAAGTTTGTATATTTATTTCCTTCACCAGGTTAGGGAAGTTTTCCACCATTTTTCTTCAAATAGGTTTTCAATTCCTTGCTTTCTCTCTCTCTTCTCCTTCTGGTATCCCTACAATGTGAATGTTGGTACACTTGATGTTGTCTCAGAGGACTCAAACTATCCTCATTCTTTTTGGATTCTTTTTACTTTTTGCTACTCTGTTTGGGTGTTTTCTGCTACCTTGTCTTCTAAATCACTGATTTGATCCTCTGTTTCATCTAATCTACTGGTGATTCCCTGAAAAGTAGTCTTCATTTCAGTTATTGTGTTCTTTATTTGTGACTGGTCTTTTTTTATGTTTTCTATCTCCATTTTTATGTTTCCTATCTCTTTGTTGAGGTTCTCCCTGAGTTCATTGAGCATCCTTATAACCAGTGTTTGGAACTCTGCATCTGGTAGATTGCTTGTCTCCATTTTGTTTAGTTCTTTTGCTGGAGCTTTGTTCTGTTCTTTTATTTGGGACATGTTTCTTTGTCTCCTCATTTTGCCTGCCTCTCTGTGTTTGTTTCTATGTATTAGGTAGGGCTGCTATGCCTCCTGGTCTTAGTAGAGTGGACTTATGTAGTAGGTATGTTGTGGGACCCAGTAGTGCAGTCTCCCTGGTCACCTGAGCTAGGTGCTCCAGGTATGTCCCTTGTGTGAGTTGTGTGAGCCCTCCTGTTGTAGTTGAGCCTTGATTGCTGTTTGTACATGAATGGGAGCAACTGACCCTCAGGTTGATTGGTTGTTGAGGATTGGTTATGACGACAGTGGAGGAGCTATTGTGCTGGGGCTGACTGTACAGAACAGGATTCACTTTAGCAGGGCTCTGGTGCCTGCCAGTCTGACCTTTGGGTATCTCATCTTTGGAGGTGGCCTGGTGATGCTTCAGTTCGGCTCAGTCTGAAACTGGCCACCATGCATGCCAGCCCCAGGGCCTCCTGGGAGGGGCCCCGCTGCAGGCCAGGCTCAGATGCAGCCTGTGTCCTGCCTGGGGCCACCTGGCATGAACCATAAAGCAATCTGCAGATAAGCGCCACTCACATTGGGCTTAGAGGTGCTCTGAGAGGCAAGACTACGAACTGAGGCCAGCTGTCACTAGTGTCGGGCTTAGGGCTACTCAGCAAGAGGTACAGGATACATCATAGCCAGATGCTACTTGTTTGGGTTTTGTGAACCCTTGAGAGAATTTAGGAAAGCCTGCAGCATGAACAAAGGCAGGCTGTTTGTACAGAAAAGCCACTGGAGAAGGGGTAGGGTGGGGTTTCGGGGGATCATAAGGGTGGCGCATATGAACACTGTTAGTGAGGTTCACGGAGACTCAGATATGATGCACACCTGCATCTGTATGCTGGGAGTGGGAGGGCTCAACAAAGAAAGAATGGCTTTCACTAGCTCCTCTGTCCAAGATAAAGCTGCCCCTCCAACCCTCAACCTGAAGCTAGACAACTTAGTTCCTCCCCATATGTCCTTGGAGCCTTTCAAGCTGCTACCCCAGTGCTGGAGCTCAGAACGAGTGAGTCCATGAACAGGCCCTTTATGAGGAGCACATAGGACTGCAGCTGCCCTCTGTCTCACTCAGCCACAATCTCCCCTGGTTTTCACAGCCAGAAGTTATAAGGACTGCTGTTCCCAGCACTGGAAACTTGGGCTGGGAAGCCTGGTGTGAGGCTGGGACCCCTCACACCTTCAGGGGGGACCTCCACAGCCAAAATATCTCTCCTGATTTTAAATGATCACCTGCAGGTTTAGGACCAGCCTGTTACACATCTCTGCCCCTCCTACCGGTCGCAATGTGGCTTCTTCTGTATGTCCTTGGTTGTAGGGCTTTGGTTAAGCTAGACTTCAGGCAATTCTCAATGATGGTTGTTCTGTAGTTTAAATGTAATTTTGATATGGTTGTGAGAGGAGGTAAGCACAGCATTTATCTATGCCACCATCTTGACCAGATCCTCAGTATCATGATTCTTTTTAATGTCATAAGATATTTGTTCTACAATAGTGTAAAATCCAGAAGTTTTTCATCAAGACAAAAAATCAAAACATAGTCCAATGTCCAATTAATCTGAGCCTCCAACCCACTTAAAGTTTCAGTCATGTTACATCTACGACCATTTCCCTACACTACATCTCCAATATCTCTTACCTGGTTTACTTCACCAGCCTCCAATTAACTAATCTCTCTATCTCCAGTATGTTCTCCAAACTTCAGCCAAAATTATTTTTCTAAAATGCATCTCTAGTTATGCAATTCCCTTACTTAAAACCCTTCAATCACTCCCTATTACCTTGAGTTAAAGTCTAGATTCAATGTGGCTTACAGAACCTAATATGGTATGTATGACATAGTTTCTAGCCTTATCCTTATCTACTTCCCCACCTCATACACTAGGCTGCTGTCATCATTCTCTCAGTTCCTAAAATTCTTTCAGTTCCTATATCTCTCAGGTTCAAACATTTGCATATGTCATTATATTTCCTCTGCTTGAAACACTGTGCCCCATTACTCTTCCTAAATAATTTCTCCTATCCTTCAGTCTTAATTTAGATGCCACTTCAGCCAAAAACACATCTCTTAGCCCTCAAGTCTGGATTAGGTGCCTTTCTTGCAAGTCAAGCAGTACCATGTACAGTAATACCTTGGTTTGCGAGCATAATTCATCCCGGAAACAAACTACTCGTATTGCAAGATATCACTTGTTTAACAAGTTAAAATGTATTAGAAATGTTTGCTCATCTTGTGGAACACTCGCAAATCAAGTTACTCACAATCCAAGGTTTTACTGTACTTCCTGTATCATGGCACCTGTTCAATTGCCTATTTACTTATCCATATTCCCCCATAGCCTGTAAACTGTATGAAGGTAGAGACTACATCTTTCTTTTACCACAGTGCTCACCAAAATGCCTGCCACATGGTAGGTGTTCTGTTAAATATCTGTTGAATAAATAACTTAATATCACAAATAGGGCTTCATAAGATTTATGAATATTTCACAAACAACATTAAGTGTAAGGAATTTTTTAAAAAACTAAAATACACCAAGTAAATAAAACACTAATAAATCCAAAAGTTGAAATCCTTAGGAATACACTCACTATGATACAGAATCTAATCATTATGACTGTCCAGTGATCAGGTCAGAATCCTTGGAAAATGGCAAAATAGACTTCTCTGAAAAACAGGTAAAAAGCTTCCAGTAATACAGAGGCAAGAAATCTTGAACAACAATATATCTCCTGCTAAGCCTCCGGAAACCAAAAAAAAAAAAAATCTATCATAGGAAATCTTTTAAAGATATAAAATACATGTTTCAAATCTCCTAGCCAACAATAAATTCTACTACACTGAACTGAAAAATCAATGCCTGAAATTCATGCAGCCTAAACAACATTGACAAGTAAAAAAAATTAATAAATATTCCCTCTTAAATCTACTGCAATTTTCAATTCTCTTATTTTCCCTACCCCTATACACTAAGTTTCTCCATCCTCCACACTTTGCAGCACTTTATACATAGCTCTGGGATTACTTTTATCACACTCTAATATATTACTTAGGTACCTCTCTGCCATCAGGCTCTCATGAAGATAGAGGTGGTATCATTAACTCATCACTGAATCATTACAGCTATCACAACACAGAGTAGTAGGTATTCAGTTGCTTGTGAAAAGAAGAAAAAAGAAGGAAGAGAAGGGAAGAGAAAGGAAAAAAACAAGCAATCAATTTATACAAGTAAGCCAAAAGGCAACAGTTGAAATGCTCGAGAACTCTCACAGATGTAAGCAGAAGTAGCCTCTGAAAGAAGTTAAGTTGTTTCTTAAAACGTTAACATTTCTAAAAAGTTAACATTTCAGATAATTCAGTAAGCTTTTTATAAATTAATATGAGTTAATAGAAATAATGACTACGCAATCTCATCCCTTTGGCACTCTACAAATAAGTCTATAAAGTAAGGAGCTTCATGTAGAGTTCTTTATATATCCTGTGTAGAAGCACAGAGGCAATTAAAAAAAAAACTGGGGGCTGGGGGACAGAAATGAGATGAGAAAAAAAAAAGCCATTTCATGCCCCAGCTAGGTATCTAAAAAGCCACAATAATTCAAATGTTTCAAAAACAGTTGTTTAGGGGCAGCCAGGTGGCTCAGTTGGTTAGAGCATGTGTTCTTAACAACAAGGTTGCCGGTTTTATTTCCACATGGGATGGTGGGCTGAGCCCCCCACAACTATGAAAATGGTGACTGAACTTGGAGCTTAGCTGCACCCTCCACAACTAGATTGAAGGACAACAACCTGACTTGGAGCTCATGGGAAAAACACACTGTTATCCAATAAAGTAACCTATAAGTATTTATATATATATGTATATATATATATATACACACACACACATATATGCATATATATGTATATATATATACACACACACACACACACACATATATATATATATATATATATATAACTTTTACAAATGTTGTCTATGGTCAATATTACTAATAATATTTTGAGAAAGATGAATGAGGATGTTTACAATCAAGGGGCGAAAAGAAGAAAAATGTTGATATTCTCTACAGAATTTCATTGTCTTATTTTCACTTAGCAACTTGACTCTTAAATGTTCAGACAAAAGATGATACATTCATTTGTTCCGTATTTGTATCAGATATGCAAATATTTGAAAAATCATTATTTCAACGTTAAATATCACTATTTACATGAACAGCATTCAGGTCCGAGTGAGAAGAAAAGACAACCCAATGGAAGATTTGTTTTTAGCAGAGTCAGAGAACCTGTTCATTCTCCAAGGATTTACCTTCTCCCCAATGAACTTAAGGACATTCCTCATATTCTCCAATACCGACAGCTTGACTGTGCAAGAGTTCATAGAAGAGAGATGTAACCTGACATAACCACATATGCTTTGGGCTCTTTAAATGAAAAGTATTAAAGAATTCTACAAGTCCTATAAAACTTATATCTTTCTCACCAGGGAAATTCTCCCAGCATGATGACTTTTATTTTCCAAAATGCCAAATCAAAGCTTTAATAGCACCCACACTGAGCTTAGGCTCATCCCAGAAAACAGACTTCTCCAGTGCCTTACTTACCACTTCAGAAGAAAGTCTGTTCTGAAAGAGAACCATCTGTCCCTGGAGGATGAGCCCATTCCAAAGGAAAGATAATCAACTTCCCCTATTTTATTAATTTATTGGCATGATAACTTGCATCAATTTAAAGGCATTTCATCCACAATGAGCAAACTGTTTGAAAGCTAAATGCACTAAATCTTCTTTCATGGGACCTATAAGTATTTTTTGAACTCTTAATGGTTTGTACGTAATGCTTTATTTTAAAATCAGATTTAATCATTTCATAAAACCAGTAGTTCTTAAGGAAGATGGATTTCATTTTACCTCTCTATATATTACCCTGGGTCAGGATTGCAGTGAATTGTGATGCCATTTGAAACTACTAGTACTGCACTCGACAATCCAATTAGTAGGCGAGTCTGAAACACAATTTTCCAAAATGACTATAGTGCTCCCACTTCCTATTCTTAAATGCATAAGACACTAATTGAATGTCCATATTATTTTATTTATAGATCTTTCTCAAATAATCTCACAATAAAACCACCAGTTTTTAATTCTTATTTCCACAAAGGCTCTTTGTTGGCTCTATTTTGAAGACTTAACAGAGTTGTATTTTTTTTAATCAATTTGATAAATGTCAAAATAAAAAACATTTTCTTATGAGGCTCAGAGGTCTCTAAAGCCTGTGATATTTTATAACAGTAGGAACAGAGGAGAAAACTATGAGAATATAATAACCCAATTATATAAAACAAATGTATATGTGTGTGTATACACACCACACACACACTCATGTGGTATATATCCACTTTGTGAATTACCTATAAAAAATTTAATGTAGGAAGTTTTTATCCACCACCTCACAGCTTTCCATGCTATGGTATATTCAGGAATATAAAATCAATCATATAAATCACTAAAGCAAAACCTAGAATGGAGAAGTAACCATATTATAGTATCAGGAATGGAGAGGCAACAACAGAATCCAGGAACTGGAAAGGACAACAAAGGACATCAGAAGATCGGAAGTATGCTGACAAGGAGACTGTTAAAAGTTTTCCAATGACAAGGAGCCCATCTTTATTTTCCCCCAAAAGCTCGTTCCATTGGACACCTATGATAGCATGTTTCTCCTCATATCGAGCCAAAATTATTTCCTGATAAATCTTCCTACAGGTCATACCGTCTTACAGATATGCCTAGTCCCTCCTTAACAGGACTCTGTCTTCCAAATATGAAGAAAATGAGTATGTGTCCCCTTGGTCATGTTTCCTAGAGGCTAGCCATCTTTTCTACATCTCCAATGCCCTCGACTATTCTTCATATCATTTAAAGAAAGACTCTTCACCATCCCAAGCCCTTCACTTTCCACTGGGTACAATTCAATTTGCCAATATCTCTACTGAAAAAGTGCATCTAAAACTAAAAGTTATACTCTACAAATTATTACCAACATTTATTCACTAGGAAATAGATATTTGGGAAAGAGTCAAACAAAAGAACCTTCTGCTTTCTAGGGAGCAAGTCTTAGTACTATGGAAATGGCTAAACGGACAGAAAATATAAATCAGTGCTATCCAAAGGTGGTGATGAGAAAAATGGGGGGAGGGTAGTGAAAAATAGATAGTGTCATCAAGCTATTTGTTCTGAAAAAGTTAACCACCCTATATACTAGTCCGTAACCTAAATTATCTGAAATATTAGTAATGCAAATGTAATGACAAAAACTTTCTAAATCAGCAATAAGGGATAGAGAGAAAGTAGTCATGGCCTTTTATTAAAAAAAAATTCCTTTTAATCTCATCTAAAGAATCAAATGAAATCAAAATACTAGATGTAATTAAGACTGTTTCGTTTCCCTGGAGATTTTACCAATCAGACATGTTAAGCATTCTAAGAATGAAACATTTGATACAATTAAGGAAACCCTATTGAAAAAAATTAATCTGTAAAACAGAAATAATATGGGGCCAAGGAACGGTTTATTAATAACACATTTAATTCTGAGTATAATAAATACAGCTATTACAGTTTCAGTTCACTAGTGGCTGAGCTCAAAAAGCTAAAATGCTACCATGCAATCTGCCTCAAGAATCCAGATCTCATCAGCAGAGTCTCTGCCTGCTACATTTACTAAATCCCAGAATTATTTTAGGGTTAAAGGAATTTCTATGAAACAAACAAAGCAAGAGGTAGGGCCAGAATTCCTGACCAAATTCTGGTACCTTATCTACTATACTTGAACAACCCTTCAAATATCTGAAAACAGCTGTCATACCCTCCCTTCTCCCTTCCGACCCCATAACCAATCTTCTTTTCAAGACTAGTTCTTCAGTGATTTATAATGGGGAGGATCTCAGAATCAAGTCCTCATAAGTGGCCTCCAGAAATTCAGCCATGTTCTTTTGTCTGAAGGGCCAGCTTAGACTGTGTCTTGAGGGCATAAGTGACTGGATACATGAAGGATGGATGCCACCAACAAGCCTCAGACTCCTGAGCTGCGGGCCATTTCTCAACCCCTCAGTTACGTTGAATAAGGCAAAGCAAGGGAGGCCTGAGAGAGACAGCCTTGGAGCACAGTCAGTGAGTTAATGACTATGGAAAGTCAAAAGAGAGGCTATAACCAGGCCAACATCAGAAGCACCAGAGGACAGGATCTCTAGTTTAGGGGCCTTCCGTATATACATGGCCCTTCTCCAATAGCTCTCTCTCCGCTAGGTCTCAGCCAACGTGATAGGTCAGTCTTTCCTATTACTAAGTCCTGGGGCAAACAGGAAACAGACCCTTCCAGAGAAAGTACAAGAGATAGTACACAGCCACACAGGGAGCTCTCCATTAGCTGTAACCTCCAAGAAGATAGGCAAGTAACCTAGGATGCTATCCAAGTGGACAGGATGGTGTATGAAGAGAAACAGGATGGGAAAAGCCCCACATAGCAGATGCTTGGAGAAAATGCTAATGACAAAAGACGAAGAAAAGGGTTTTTTAAAGCTAGGCTTAGAGAAAGAAGAAGAAAGCCAAGAGAGATGTTCATTCTTAACTACAAATTGCACTTCTGTCTTCTCCATCAAAACTAACCTCAAATCTCAGCCCAGCATAGCAGGCTCTTTGTAAGCTGGACACCGCTATCCTGTCCAGTCATTGTCTCTGATTATTCCCCCTGGATATCAGCTTTCTTAAAGTCCTATACCCTTTGGGCTTGCCGTTCACTCTGCCTCAGATTCCTTTCCCCTTTTGCTCACCCTTCCTTGACTTACCCAAGCAGACTCGGGCTGCTCTCCCCACATAGCACTAATCTATGTGTCTCTTATAGAGTATTACCTCCCACAGGATATTACAATTTCTTGGTTTTGCTTCCATCACAAGAGGTCATGACCTCTCAAAGGCTGTATCTTTGTATTCCAAGAACCTAGCATAGTGTTTGGCTCATAACTCAGTGAATGCATCAAATAAGGGAAGTGAGGATGAGTGAAATGATCAAAGGTGCCAGGCTTTGTGTCATGTACGCATATGTCTGTCACCTCTCCTTCACTGACTTATGACAAACATACAGGGAATAGTGTCTGAAATGCAGTAAGTGTCAACAAAAACTAATTAAATAAATGAAGTAAATAAACATGAAAAGATCACTGACAGATTCAACAAAGTGTTATGGTCATGAATATGAAGGTCCCTTCCAACGCTAAGATTCTATGGAGTTTTTAAAAAACTGTATTAGTACAAATTTATAGAAGTTTCCCAGAAGATCTGGAAAAGAGAGAAAGGAAACTAGCATTTACTGAGGGCTAGAAATTTGTTAGGCACTTTACATCAGATATTTTGTTTTTCATAATCGTCCTGGGAAATTGGGACTACAAGCCCCATTTTATAAAGAAACAAAAGATAGAGCCAAAATCTGAACTCAGGTGAGCCTGACCCCAATCCGAAGCTTTTCCCACACCACACACTTCAACCTCGGGAAGGAACACAAGACCCCCTTCCCTACTATTCCATTCCAAGGAGAAAAGTTCTGATACCAGCCAAGGCTCCATAGGAGGTACAAAGAGGTGAAAAGCTTTGTCATCACCCCCTTTTCCTTGTGAAAATGTTCACCTGGCTCTTCCTGTTCCTCCCATGAGGCTGGAAGGAAATTTTAGGGGGTAGCAACCTCTCCTTTGCTCTTCCCTTTCCCCGGAAGGTCAAGTGGCAGTCAGGTCATGATTTAGAGAAAAGATGGCAAGGAGGCTGCCACAGGGCCACTTAAGAGACCTTAAGTTAGGATAGAAGGGGAAGCAGCTCTGAAGCTTACATTCCCTACAAGCCAATTCACCAAGTTATAAGCCTGCATGGAAATTTAGAGCTAAAGTCCTAGATTGCAAAGATGCTCCTTTGCCTGGAATGTCTTCTGGTGGCATCTAATTGAGGTGACAAGGAATCAGCCAAATTTCATTTCCCCAAAATATGACTCACACGTTGATTCAAACAATTAAAGTGAAGTGCACAACAAATATGCTGGAACAACTGGATATCCACCCATCTCACATATATACAAAAATTAACTCAAAATGGATTAAAAACCTAAATGCAAGAGCTAAAACTATAAAACTCCCAGAAGAAAACATACAGGTAAATCCTCATGACCTTGAACTGGGCAATAGTTTTTTTATATAAAACTAGGCAATCATAGAAAAAATAGATATAAAATTAAAAACTTTTGTTCCTCAAAGGACACTACCAAGAAAGTAAAAAGACAGTCTGCAGAATGGGAGAAAATATTTGCAAATCATATATCTGATAAAGAACTTTTACAACTCAACAATAAAAAGACAA
>NW_017732184.1:167060-185720 GCF_001890085.2 Hipposideros armiger | reverse complement strand
CAAAGCAAAATGCAAAAGGCCCCATATTGTATGATTCCATTTCTATGAAATGTCCATAACATGCAAATCCATAGAGAGGGAAAGTACAATAGATTAGTGCTTGCCAGAGCTTTGGGGAGGGAAGAACAGGAAGCGACTGCTAATGGATGTGGGGTTTCTTTTTGGGGGTGATGAAACATTCAGAATTAGATAGTAGTAATTGTTGCAAAACCTGTGATATGCTAAAATTCTAATTACATACTTTAAAAGTGTGAATTTTATGATATGTTAATTATGTTTCAATTTAAAAAGTGAGGTGAAACTATAAAAAGGAGCTATGTGTACATGTGTACCAAAAAAGATATGACAGAAAAGCAATTAAGTTAACTTGCAAATCACTACCGGACACTGGTATTTACTTTCACAATGACAAATATGAAAACCATTGAATTTTATTGCCATAAATTGAACACCAACATAAAAAAGATTGAGAGAGAAAATTAATTTGATTTCCATGAAAAACGCCCAAGGATAAATATTTGCTTTCTTCCCACTATCTCAGCTGGTTGGAAGCTGAGCTCCCGAGAGCAGATACAAGAGCCTCTATGTTAGATTTACTAATGGCAAACAGACTCGAAAAAATTCAAGTCTACCTGAGCCTCAGATGCGCTGACTTGTAAATGATAAGTGAGTGGATTCTCTCCCGGCAAGCTGTCACTGCAGATGAGCACCCCACCTCGATAACAACAGTCACAGGACAGAACTTTCAATTACCAGCGTCTCAACCTTAGGAGCTGGATGAACATTTTCTATAAGGTTTCTCTTAGATTCCCTAAATGAATATGTGTGAGTCCAAATGACCAGTTTTCCCAAATAAGCACAGCTCACGTTAAGAATATTGAATCAGGGCTGGCCGAGTGGCTCAGTTGGTTAAGAGTGCGAGCTCTGAGCAACAGGGTCGCCGGTTAGATTCCCACCTGGGCCAGTGAGCTGTGCTAAAGCTGAGCTGCTGCTGAGTTGCCAACAGGTGGCAGGATGGCTCAGCAGGTGAGAGCATGTGCTCCTAACAAGGTTGCTGGTTCAACTCCCACATGGACTGGTGGGCCATGCCCACGTGCAACTAAGACTGAATATAGCACCTTAAGCTGAGTTGCCGCAAGGCCGATGGGTGGCTGGATGGCGACTGGACTTGGGAGCTGAGCTAGCTGTGCCCTCCACAACTAAGACTGAAGGACAACAACTTGGCTGTTCCCTTTCCCCAACTCCCCAACACTGTTCCCCTTCCCCAATACTGTATTGAATCACAAACAAACTTTATACACATACAATATAAAAGTGAAAATACAACACAATATTCTCGAGCTATGCCTGGAATATTTCAAGCACCCAATAAATATATGTTGAATGAAAGTTATGATGGCTAATAATGTTTACTAAATGATTAAGATTAAAAAATAAGGCAAATGCTAACAGCATTTCTAAATCAACTTACCTTAATAAATAAAAAGTTGTTTTTTTGGCTTTATTCTTAATGCAATACCATATCCTCACTGATATTCAAACTAACAAGTCAATGGTGATTAAGAAAGATAATTAGTCCATTATAAGTAGGAAGGATATTCTGATTAATTATAAAAGTTACTGCCCCCCCGCAATACACACACACACCCCTTATAAATCTGAAATAAAACAACTTCAGGATGATAAAACTGCAGTAATTTGTGAGGTGATTAGTTTCTCAAGCACCCTACAATTTATTTTAGTTAATAAACTAGGAAAGATATGTGAATATAGTTAAACAGTAAGTTGTCCACTCTCCACATTCTGTAACACTAAGATCCAAGCAAAACACAGTTTGCCTCACTGATCCATACTAGAGCTCAGCACGAAGGGAAATTCTTTCTAAAGCACGTCTTAAAGCATACTAATTTACTATGGCCAAGAAGGTCAGCAATTCATTTTACATTTTCCTTCTCTTAAGCCTCTTTTAAAAACAAGAAAATTATTTCTCAGTATCTAGCAACTATGGGTGTTTGAAATACTATGTAGGATCATCAGATGAATAAAAGACATAGAAAGTATCTTCAGAGATCACTTCTCCTCTTCCAGGACTCTTCTAAAAGACTCTAAGGATAAGATTCTACAATATGTAATAGACTGTCAGAAGTCTTCCTCAATCTCCCTTACAAGGGAGATTGTAAGGGAGACAAGTGTAAGCTCTTTCCTTCTATCATCAAAGACACACGAAGATGACATATGAGTATCACACTTTGTATCATCATCTTTTAGGGGTCTTTTTATTGGAAATCACGCTACTCAGCTCTCTTGTACCTACTCTCATTAACTCTTCCTTGATTTACTGACATCACAAAATAACATTTTTAAAGAAAATACAGTTATTTGGCCTCCGCATGGAAAGGACTTTCTAAGCATAAAAGCAATGAATCAAAAAGAAAAAGACTAATAGGTAGACAACATTAAACTATTTTAAATTCTATAAATCGAAAGCCATCATAAATTAAATGAAAAGGCAATTGTGGGGAAAATGCCCCCATCCGACAAGCAAGGGTTAATATCCTCACTCTATCAAGAGTTCACACAAATCGGTATCTGGCCGAGACAGTGCCCCCAGCATCCCCCTCCCCTTCCCTACATGAAATTGCAAGGTTCCTACAGAAGAAGAGGTTACAGCTTCTTTCTCCCAGCTTTCAGGGCCACTCTCGCCTCTTCTGCCTTGGTCCTCTGCCTTCTACCTGGATGCCTCTTTCCTCCAGGTCCTGGTAGACTGAAGATTCAGACACACGGTCAGCCTGGTCTTGATTTCAGATTTTCCCTAAGACCCAGCTTCTGAACACTGCTTCCTACATTGCTCTGTGGCCTGCAGGCAAGTTACAACTCGCCCCAGGCTTCAGGGATACTTGATTCCATTAACTCCAGCCAAAGGCCAGCATACCAGCTCCTGCCTGGGCTGGGAGTGGCAGAAATCAAACAACTGACAAGAAAAATCTAAGACTCCAATATAAAAACGATCATAGGCTTTATGTAGGTAATTCACAGAAAAGAAATAGCTAATAGGTAACAACAAGATATTTTAATGCTTAAACACAATAATGAAAGATGTGAGTTAAAATAAAGAGCTACTATTTTTAATCTGTGATATTAACAAATTTTTCTTTTAATGCTAACACGGGTGTCATAAAACTGATGGCAGAATAGTATGCTGGTATAATCTTTCTGAAGGTGGCAATATGTTTCAAGAGCATTCACAATGAGCCTGCCTGCCCTTTGCCTCTGTAATTTCATTTTTAGGAAGTGATCTTCAGTAATCAAAAATCTAGTCAAAAGATTTAAGTATGAAGAAGTTCATATCTACATTTTTGTACTTGAAATATAAATATCCAACAACAAGTATATAGCAAATAAATTATGGTTCATCCACAACGTGGATTATTATGGAGCCAATAAAAATGATACAGCATAAGCTGACCCTTCTATAGTACTAAGGACCATTTACTGTTCTAAGCAGTTAACATGTATTATTTTCTTTACTCCTCACAATAGCACGAATGGAACCTTTGAGTTGGTAGGTGCCAGTACCATCTCCATTTTACAGCTGAGGAATCGGAGGCACAGAGAAGTTAAGTGATTGGCTCAAGGTTACACTGGGACAAACTCAAAAGCCCTTATCCGAAATGCTAAAATCCAAAAGCTCTGAAAACCAAGTGTTCTCATAAACTTGTGGCAAACTCATTTGATGGCAAAACCTGACCTGAACTGATGTGAAACTATCCCGTGTAGACTGAAGTCATCTTACTAAAGAAAAATTAATGTGTTGGATTACGGGGTGCTGCCCTAGACCCCACTAGAAGTGATACATTATATACACCATGTTATCTTTCTATAACCTGAAAAATTCTGAAATTTAAAACACAACTAGCCCCATGGGTTTCAGATACAGAACTGTGGAACTGAAATTAAATCTAAGTGTCTGTCTGACTCTGGTAGCTGTGCTCTTAACCACTATATAATGCATTCAAAAGCTATTTAATGACACTGAAAAATGCTTATAATTCAAACATTCAAGTATTTTTTTAACTACATACTATGTACCAGACACACAAAGAAAAAAATTGCAATAATAACAAGTGCTACAAAAGAAAAATATCTGGTGTCAGGAGAGTGTATAAGGGGTTTGTCCTAGACAGAGAGGTCAAAGGACATTATGACCTGCCTTTACAGATGAGGAAACTGAGGTAGAGTGCTTAAATTACCTGTCCACACACCCAGTAAGGGCTGTCCTTATGCCATACTGTCGCCTGGTATGTGCATCCACTGTGGGCAAGAGACCTTAGTAAGTGCTGTAAGAAAGAGCTACCATTTAATGGGGTCCTACTATGTCCCAGGCTCTAGGAGATTAAAAAAGAAAGGAAAAATAAAACAAAACGCAATTTCAGAACTTTTTTCCCCAAATCACACTTACCCTATAGTAAGTTCGCTTTGAACTTCCAAAAAGGTCCAGGTCCCAAGATGGGGTGGAGGTGAGAGGTGTGGATGAACCAGGCAGCCAGGGACCACCCCAAACTTCGACCCCAGGAGGGGGACAGCAAGGCTTGGCTTGCTCCCTCAGCAGCTGAGGTGCCAGCCCGCCCGCAGCAGGAGGCCCAGCTGCCCGTTTGCCCGAGCGTTGCTGTAGCAACGGCCGCGTCCCGCTGCAGCCGGGACCCCTGCCCTCTCCCATGGAGACCCCTACGCCGCAACGCCGGAGTCACTTACCTTGGCCTCCGACGGCGCGCACACTTGGCGCTGGTGGTCGCCGAGCACGGAACGCACCACCTGGCGAAACTTTTAGGCCAGCGGAGCAGCCGCAGGAAGGTGGACGGGGGCCGCGCGGGGACAAAGAGCGGAGGCTGGAGCCAAGCTCCCTCTCCCCGCAGCGCGGCTGGCAAGGAGGCGTCCGCCGCACCATGGGGCCCATGTACCCTGGGTGCGCTCAAAGGCGTCCCTGACGTAAGCTCCTCTTAGGGAAAGACCTGAGAATCCTGTCCCAGGGACAGGGAAGCATCCATGTCACATGAAATTAAAACTTCATTACAGTGATATTACAGTGATGTCCAGGCCAATATTCCCCCTCCTCGTCCTACCGATTGGAGCTGGGGCTGCAAGGCTTGCACTGCAGTGGGTTCAGACCTGGACTAAAAAATGGGAAAATGGCCTGCACATCAGCGGTGAGGGTGGGCATAGGGGAGTGTTTGTTCCCATAAAGGGGCTGAGAAGACTCCTGACAGGCCATCTGACAATTCCTAGAAATATATTTTAGCCACAAACCTCTGTGGAGCCACATGAACGCATGCCCCATCCCCCACCCCCACTACCTCCACAGTAGAGGCTGGAATAGGGACTCCAGCTGTAAGCTAATGTATGTCTAGACCTGAACTGAACTAGGAATGGCTTCTGTGGACATGCGTCCTGCTCTCTGGCAGCTGTGAGGAAGAAATTTAACTCTCCTAATACGAGACTAATTTATTGGGTTGTCAGAAAAGTCATGACATTTTTTTCTATGTTTTTCAAAGGTCATTTATTTATATAAAGAACAAAGATCAATCAATGATATGTTGCCCATTTTGTTCGATAACCTTTTGCCATCTTTCAGTGAGCTTCATAATTCCTAGTTCATAGAAGGACCTGTCTTTATTTGCGAAAAGCTGAAGGTGCTGATTTACAGCCTCATCTGAATTGAATGTTATACCATGCAAGGAGTTTTGAAGAGAGGGAAGCAAGTGGAAGTCTGACGGCGCAAGGTCAGGCGAGTATGGTGGGTGTGGCAACACATCCCATCCCAGCTCCAGTCATTTTTGACGGGTGATCAAACTTGTGTGTGGTCTCGCGTTGTCACGATGGAACACAACTCCTTTACAATTAACAAGCTCTGGACATTTCTGGATGATGGATTCATTCAAACTGTCCAATTGCTGACAGTACACATTCGAATTGATTGTTTGGTTCCTTGGTGGGAGCTCGAGAAACATGACACCTTTAAAATCCCACCACACTGAGAGAATAACCTTCCTCTGATGAATGTCTGCTTTTGATGTCGTTTGAGGCGAATCATGATGTCAGGACCAAGACCGTTTGCGCACCACCTTGTTGTAAACAATCCACTTCTCATCACCAGTTATCAGTCGCTTCAAGAAAAGATAGTTTTCCTCATGTTTAATGAGCATATCGCAGATGTTTACATGCGCCGTCAAATGAACTTCTTTGAGTTCATGTGGAACCCAAATATCAAGCTTGTTTACATATCCCGTCTTCTTCAGGTGGTTGTGAACGCTTGAATGATGGATGTTCAATGTTTCTGCAAACTCTCGGGTCATGTAACATGGGTTTGACTCATTCAACGCCTTTATTTTGTCATCAAACTCAATGGGCCTCCCTAACCAAGGAGTGTCGTTGAGATCAAAATCACCAGCATGGAATTTCGTGAACCATAATTAGCACTGACGTTCTTGTAGAGCATTGTCACCATAAACTTTATGCAACTTTTCACAACTTGATGCACGTTCTTCCCTTTAGGGAAGTAAAACAGTCAAATATGGCGAAAATGCAGTTTTGACTTCCATCTTCAACTTGTAAAATCTACAAAACTCAACAAAATCACTCAATTTTTTTAAAAAATGAAGCTAGAACTGTCAGCTGTCAAATGACATAGCAATAACATAGATGCGAATGACTCTAGTACTTCTAGAAATGAACTAGCGCCATCTGTTGCAAAAATGCATCATGACTTTTCTGAAGACCCAATATTTGAGGCAGATGTCCTCTAAAATTTGATTGATAACCAATAACTTGGTATAGCAGATTGATTCATTTTATTGCTCAGAGGTAGGGGTGCATTTGGCAACTGGTTCATCCTGTCAGACGCATGGGAAAACTCAAAATGACCATGGTGGACAACTGGTAACTTCAAGTTTTCGCAAATTTTGCAAGCACAAATAATCCCCACCATGTCCTATAAAACTTTGGGGTCTTGGTCAGATTGTTTTGGAGAAATACAGAACTCTTGTCCAACAAGGGTCTGGAACAGCCTAGAAGAATTTTGTCTGTGCCCCTCCTCCTAATCCTGCCCCCATCCAAGTTAGTGCCACTGTGTCCAACAAAAGGAGATAAACTCTACCATCTGCTTCGTTGAACTGTGATGTGGATCTGCCCTAAAATAGCAGCTGTGAAGCTTTACGTTCCAGATCCTTACCAAGAAATAACTTTGCACTGTCCACTTCCTGAGGCCTATCCAAAGTCTGGCTGAGAAAAACTGCAGTTATGGAGAATTGTTTCAAAGGCACGCAGATGACCCCTCCTCTGCATGGTCTCTTGGTTAGTGAGGCCCAAACCTGGCTCCATATCAGAGGCATCTGGGGAGTTCTGTTTGGTTTTGCTTTATTTTGCCTTGACATACAGATACACAGGTTCCACTTCCAGGAATTCTGATTAAATAAATCCAATTTGAAATGAAACCATTTTTAAGAGGTTTTCAAGTGAGTTTGATACAAAGCCAGGTTGGGTCTATGTTTTATCCTGAATTAAGCCAGACCATCAAAAAGCTGTGTGTTCATACCACTTTGTCTTCACCGTTGCAAAATGGCCTGCACTGTCATGCTTTATCCTTATGCCATCCACTTATTTTAAGAGACGTTTTTTTAAAAATATACCTCTGCATGTACTAAAGGGATTATTTAAAGAATTATACTCATTATATCTGTGTAGTAGAATCCTATCAGATCGCCCAGCCCAGTGTTTTTCAAACTTTTGGATCATAATCCACCAAAAGAAATATGTTTTACATTATGACCCAGGTTACATATGTACCTATACATTTAATAAAAAGTTTTGTAAAATGTTATCTATACCACATGCTATGCACCCTGATACTTGTTATCTCTTTTTAATGCTGATTTCCCCATTTTAAATCATTTCTTAACGCCTAGATGAGTTACAAGTTGCATTTTAAAAAGCAGCAGTATAGTCAGAGGTCTTTTTCTGGAAACTAGTCCTGGATCCTCAGACAAGGTATCTAGGCCACCTGGTTACAAAGTCAATTGCTCTAGTAGTAGGTATCTTACTCAAACCAAGCCAATCACATCCCTCTCCCAGGAATTTGGAATTAGGACAGAGAGATTTCAGTTTTTCTCTAGGTAGCTAACATAGAACATCATAACTTAGTCAGGAGCTAGCTGTCCACAGACATGCTTTCTCACCATGTCGCCTGGAGAAATGCAGAAAACTGTGAAAAGAGTAGGAAGGGCGAAATAGATTCACAAAGAGAAGAGAGAACTCTTCTAGACCAAAAGAGTTCTGACAGCTTTCCATTCCTAATCAGAGTATTTCCGAAATGAGCTGCATTCCTGCCTGTGAATTCTATGTAATATTTCAAATCTTTACAATAAAGTGCCCTCTTTTGCTTAAGCTAGTTCAAGTGGCTGAGTTACTGTTGCTGCAACCAAATGAATCTAAGTATATTGGTTTCATATGGCTGTTGTAACAAATTACCATAAATTTGGTAATACAATCACTCTATGTCCGTTATAGGAAGGTCCATGCAAGAAATGTATTTCAGTTCTGAGTGCCAGAAAAAAAAGCCTTTTTCCTTTTGAAAAACTGACATCTCTTTTCCTTAAGAAAGAAAGCAAACCATAAAATGGAACACATTTCCCTACTCTCCTCGGCTTTCAGGAAGAAAGGAACCAAATTTGCAGCTCAACTTTAACAACGTTGTCCAACTCTATGTCTTGAATACAGGCGTTACAACTTTCTCCTGTTCTTTCTCTTCCATTTTCCCTCATTTCTACTTTTACCTTTTTTATTTTTTTCACTGTACAGACGGAATTATTTTAAGCTGCTTCAAATATTTTGCTCTTACTGTTTCCCCTGCCCATAAGGCTGTATGTACCCTTATACCTCCACAAGGCTGGTTACATCATTCGTATCCCAGCTCACTTGCTACCTCCTCAGAGAAGCCTTCCTTGATCACATGTCTAAAGCAGTCCCACCTCATAATCTATCACATTACCCTACTTTGTTGTCTCAGAGCACATTTAACACCATTTAAAACAATCTTGTTTAAACGACAGCAACTTGTCTGTTCCCCTTCCCCCAATTCCCCAGCACTGTTCCCATCTCCCCAATTCCCCAATAAAAATCTTTTTAAAAAAACAAACAATCTTGTTTGTTTTCTTTCTTCCCTCAACTTGAAGTCAAGCTTCAAGCTGATAAAGACCCAATCTCTTTGCTATTGCTTGTTCCCAGTGTCTGGGACAAGACCTGGCACTTAGAAGCTATTTAATCATTGTACACAGTGAGATATACTTGTAAATGGATAGAAAAATACGTAGGTAGACTGACAAATGGACAAATACTCATTTCTAGTGTGCAAATGTCACTAGCATTTGTAGAGAGGAATCAGAGAAACTACACAAAGAAATAAAACAACTCCCTAAAATATATACATAGAGGTGCTGGGTTTCTTGGGAAACCCTTGATGTAAAAACCTTTGACAAAAAATTTTTTTGAAGTTTTCAAGTGGCTCAAGACACCTACATTAAGTATTGTAGTTAGTTACCATAGCTGAAGCCAGCGTTTCTCAGTGAGATAACGGGTTGCATCACCATGACCACCAACTTGACACACTCTTGATATTGCCAAGGGAACTCAATCTATTGCAGGGGTTATTACCATACAACAATCTGCTTTCATCCTATTCCTGTACTTATTAATGTCACCATTGGCAGCCAAGTGTTATATGCTGTTGATTTAAACATGCTATGGTAACGTCATTGTTGTAATACATTATCAAGTTGCTTCACACTTAAGAAAGAGAGATCAGAATTGAAGTTTGTCAATGTAGCAAAACATAGATGCAATTAGTACAGTTTGTTCCAGGGTTTTTTGACCCTGTCTGCAAAAATACCAAAGTTAGCAGAAGAGATGGACCTCAGTTTTTTAAGTCAAAATGCAATTGATTTGTGCATTAATTAAAATTTATCTGTTATTCAAAAGATTTTTAAGAGATCCTACATCACATAAAACAACTCATAATTTTTCTGTCCCATAAGATAAATTCAGAGATGTTTAGGTTATGTGTTATATTAGGATTTCTTAAATGGAGACATATTTTTGAAAAGTATGTAATGCAAAATGTAACTTTTTCACAACAGATCTGTCTTTGATTACTGGCAGGCCCTATCGATTTATGCAGGTTTAGCACTTTTCTCTTCTCTGCCTTAACAAAAGTAAAACTACCTTATCCCCACAGCTCAAAATAAAATAAAATCTGGTAATTAATTCAGTTCGTCTGATGAACTGTGGATGTTTGACCCAGCCTCCTTGTCTGATAAAACTAATTAGAAGTCAGGTTAGTGCACACCAAAACTAAATTATCGTTTCATGGACTCGAAGACTTGATATTAAAATGGCAATACTCTCCTAATTGGTCTGCAAATTCAATTTAATCCTTATGTAAATAAATACACCATGATAAAAGTTAAAATATATACAAGTATTTGTATAATTGTAAAAGTAGTATAACCTTTTAAACACAAAGTTTGGAGAAACAGCAGAAAAATTACCCATAATGCTACCACTCCTAATATAGAGCCACTGGCAATATCTTAATATATATGTACTATTTATATCTTTTTTCTTTTATTTTACATGTAACTCAGTGGGTTTTTTTAAATTTAATATCATCTCCTAAGTATTTTCCATGTTGCTATTCTTTTTTTTTTTTTATTGTTAGTTTCAGGTGTACAGAACAATGCAATAGTTATCCTTTTCACCCTTCGCACAGAAACCCCCCTCCCCCATCCACTGCCTTCCCACCCCCCATATCATGCTTATCTATTACAATTCCATTGACTCCATTCCCACTCTCTACTCCACATCCTGTGACTATATGTATACATAATTATAGTTGACATACATTATTATTCAACATCAGCTTCAGAAATACAGTGTGGTGGTCAGGCCTCTACACCAACTATGAAGTGGTCTCCCTAACAAGACATGAGTCCATCTGGCCCCCTAAGAAATATTTACAACATTATTGATTATATTCCCCAGGCTGTCTTTTCTATCCCTGAGGCCATATTGTAGTAACCAATTTGTATTGTCTCATCCCTTCCCCTTCTCCTTCATCCCCACCCCCTCCCAACTAGCAACACTCAGTTTTTTCTCTGTGTTTCTGAGACTATTTCTGTTTACATTTCTCATTTATTCAGTTTTTTAGATTCCACATATAAGAGAGATCATATGGTATTTGTCTTTCTCTGACTGACTTATTTCACTTAACATATGTTCTCTAGGTCCATCCATATTGTTGCAAATGGTATTATTTCCTTCTTCTTTATAGCTGAGTAATACTCCATTGTGTAAATGTACCATAGTTTCTTAATCCAGTCATCTACTGATGGGCATTTCGGTTGTTTCCAAGTCTTAGCTATTGTGTATAGTGCCGCAATGAACATAGGGATGCATATATTTTTTCAGATTAATGTCTTGGGTTTTTCTGGATAAATACCTAAGAGTGGGATTGCTGGGTCATAAGGTAGTCCCATTTCCAGTTTTTTGAGATACCTCCACACTGATTTCCATAATGGCTGCACCAGTCTGCAGTCCTACCATCCATGTTGCTATTCTAAATGCAACATTGTATGACTCATATTTCATTTGTTAAAATTATTTGCCCCTCCCACAAGAATAGTGCAATGAATACCTATATATACACTTCATCTAGATTTAACAATTGTTAACTTTTTGTCACATTTGCTTTACTTCTCTCTACTAATATAATACATACTTTTTCTGAACCCTTGAGAGTTAGACCCCTCATCCCTAAACACTTTAGTATGTTTCACCTAAGAACAAGGCTATTTTCAAATTTAGTTGTTCTTTTATATATTGTATACTTAAAGTTTCTTAGGAAGGAAATTTTGTCTTAAAGTTAACTGATAGAATTTCAGTGCCCAGTCTTGAAATTTTAGGCCATTCTAACTGCTAGTGGAAACCAGCCCAGTCTAACTGTGACTGAAGCTTAAACAATCTTACTCTCCTATCCAGTGTGAAGACTGCATGAAAATTTATAATATCAGAAAACAGAGCAGGTTTGTTCAATGAGCCTTGGAAATGTTACTCAAACAAAAGCATCTTTTAAGAGGCCTGTGCTTCAAAGAGGGTTATGTTCTATGAAATGTAATCTAATGTGCAAATCTGTTTGCTTGTCTTAATAATTTCTCTTTTGATAATTATTAAAACTGACATCTCTTCTTTCTGAAATACCTGAGGGTTTTCTCAAGTCAGAAGATGAACTCTGGAATTTTCTTCTCCCTTTATGCGTCTCATTACTTTGTTGGATTCATAGTTCAAACAAAGACTTCGGAAGTCTTTGTCTCATTTAAAGTCTGCGCCATAGACTCCTCAAATATCATTTTCAATTGCATTCTATTAATTACTTAACCATCTTCTATAGGCTTTTCATTGTTTCTAGTATTCTATTACAAATCTTGATCACACCTAAAAAACATAAAAATAAAAAATAACAAAAAATAATAAGTCCTTAATATCATCAAATATCCTGTTAGTGTTCAGCTTTTCCCAGTTGTCTCATGATATTTTTAGTTTGTTTAAACCATGGTGGAAATAAATTCTATACTTTGCAATTGGTTTATATGCTTTCTAAGTCTTTGTAACCTGTAGGTTTTCCCTCCATCGCACTTTTCTCCCCTTCCAATATATTTGTTGGAGAAACCAGGCCATTTTACCTTTGAGTTCTCAAAGACAGGATTTTGCTGATTGTATTGTTGTGATGTCATTTGAGGTGTTTTTCTAGTCTTGGCATTTCCTGTCAATATCCGTAACTTGGTAGTTAGGTCTAGAGCCTTGATTAGATTCAGGCTCTGTTTTGTTTGGAAACACTTCCTAGGTGATGTTGTGTTCTTCACAGACATAATGTCTGGATGTACCTCTTTTTGTGACATGGGTAGCCACGAATAGTCATTGCCTAGATTCATTAACTCATTAGGGGTTGAAAAATGGATATATTCTAATCTATCAACCCTTCAATTATTAGCTGGAATACTTCTGAAAGAGACACTTCCCTTCATCAACGATTTGGTTACCCAGAGATACATTTCATATAGGAAAGAGGATAAATGCTTCATTAAGCTAATCAATCAACTCAAAAGTCACCGTGCACTGCCCTGGCACAGGCTTTGTTATGAAGTGACATTGTCAGTGGGTCACACCACACCTGGGACTCCCTGGAGCTGGTGAGGAGCAGAGCCCTAGATAAGGATGACTGCTTCCGCCAGCACCAGGCCTCAGTCCTTGGGCTGGGGCAGGGCTGAGGCTGCAGTGTTCGTGTTTCCAAACACGGAGAGATCTTGACTTTCTCCATGGATGCTGAGCCTGCAGAGCTGGAGGCCAGGGGTACAGCAACTTCCAGGAAGCTGAGGAATATTCTGTTAGCCCAGGGGGTAAATGAAGCTCTGGTTTTGGTATATTGGAGCATAGGCTCAACTGCTGTAAAAAAAAAAAAAAAAAGAAAAAGAAAAAGAAAAAAAAAGACCCTCAAAATAAAGGGGCTAAAAAAAATTAAAATCTATTTCTTTCTCAGACCATAATCCAAGAACTAAGCAGACAGTTCAAAGTAAGTAGATGGCTATGCTCCGTGAAGTTGTCAAAGGACCTAGGTGCTTTCTAACTTCCGGTTTTACCATTCTTTAGGATGTTACGTTCTTCTGCAGAACTGAAGTGGATGACCAGTAGCTTATCTGCGTTCCTGTCTGAAGGATAAAGGGAGAGGAAGTGGAAGATAAGCAAATTCATTTAAAACCTGTGTCCTGGAAGTTGTAGATATCACTGCTTCTCATACCAACTGGCTAGAACTTATTCATAAGACAACATCCAGCTGTAGAGGAGATGGGAAGGTGGGGAAGGGGTTTATTACTAAAATTAAAGAGAAAATAGATACCGACAAAATTAGCAGTCTCTGTCACAGTTGAAAAGTGGCTTCTAGCGACTGATTACACTCTCTCAGTTCCCAAACCATATCCTGTGCAAGGCTTTCAAAGGTTCATGTTTACAGGATGAGGTCCTCACCCCCCACAGCTCCAGGGCCCATGGATGAGGGCTCTTCCCAAGGTCCAGGCTTTCTTATTCTAGGAGGCCCCACAACACACATCAAACATTAAAATGCACCTACAGCTTGTAGCAAATCTAGTTTTTACGCAAATTCTTGAAATTGTTTTTATAATTTTGCCTTTTAGATTATTTGGCTAGGAGTGATTCATTTAATTTGCAGTTGTCTCAGGTTTCTTAGCAATCATCTTGTGTATGTGGAATTTCTTGTGAAGTGGAAAAGCTCTAACCTACAAATTGTTATCAAGTGTAATAAAATTTTTATGAAATTTTTATAAAATTAGTAATTAATGGGTTTAATATAGTATGGTTTATAGATATTCAATTAGATATTTATTTAGCTTCCACCTTTTTTTATTTTAATTTTATTTTTTTTTAAAGATTTTTATTGGGGAATTGGGGGATGTGAACAGCGCTGGGGAATTGGGGGAAGGAGAACAGACAAGCTGCTGTCCTTTTGTTCTTCAGTCTAGTTGTAGAGGACGTTGCTTCGCTGGCCCAAGTTGGCACCATCATTGCGCTCTTCCTGGGTGAGGCAGATCGGTCGCCGGCTTCTGGATGGCCGCTCTCGGCGGCAGCTGGCCACTCACGCTGACTGCTGGCTACACATGGTAGCCCATGGTACAGCCTACACCATTGCCGGCGACTCACAGCAGCCCAGCTCCAGGTTGAGCTGTTGTTCAGCATCTTAGCTGTGGAGGGCAGTGTCACTGGCCCTCATATGTGGGATCCGAACCGGGGCCCTCTTGGCGTCCCAAGCCAGCTCTTAACCAACGCGCCACTCGGCCGGCCCAATTTTAATTTTTTAGGACTTATTTATATAGACCCCTGAAAAGCTCTAACTTATGATTTGTTATCAAATATAATAAATTTTGTATGAAATTGTCATAAAATTAACAATTAATGGGTTTAACATATAGTATAGTTTATGGACACTTAGTTAGATATTTATTTAGGTACTGCCATTTTTTATTTTAATTTTCCCTTTAGAAGTCATTGTTCTCAGGCCCTGGATGCGCTGCCTACACGGCCTCCTGGCCACATGTACGGGAGGAGGAATCTGCTGCAGGCCTGGCCACCAGGGCCGGGCTTGCTCTTGCCATGGAAACTGGGACGTGGGGAGTAGAGAGGCTGCATGTCCCTGGGTCCTGAAGAAGGACAATACTAACAAAATTAGTGAGGAACAAACACAGAAGAAAGCTCAGAGCAGGCGTGGGAAAGCTTTCACCTACCTGGGCCAGCCTGGGGAAGGGTGAGGGGTCAGAGATGATTTCTAGGTCTCATCTTCAGCATTATAAGTAATGAGCGTCCTTGGCTGGAACACGAACTCCCTTGCCTTCTCTAACAGTACACCCCCCTCGTTTCCTTCCCACATCCCTGGTTTCTGAGACAGGGAGTATGCGAGGAAGAATATAATAAGGGTGCCAGGGGATCCCTAGTGTGTCAGGTGCCATTGAGACACACAAACAAAGGTGCCCAATAGACCGAAGGAGCTCAAAGAATGGGTCCATGGCTTTATCAGGTTATCTGAGATTTTGGCATCAATTAGTGTGCTCAGTTGCAAGTAAAAGAAACTAATCCTGGCTAATTTAAACAGAAAATGAGTTTATGAAAATACTTGTTAGGTAGTTCACAGAAGTGCTGGGAAGGCCAGAAAATTAAGCTAAGAGCTAATTGGTCTGCTGAAGAAACTAACACTGCCATCAAGCACCACATGCTTCAACTTGTTCTGCTGCTCCTGCTGCCATGGAAACCCCACCTTGGTACAAACAACATGGTCACCACAGAAGTCTCTGTGGTCCCTGCTTTTTTTGTTTTAATTACCACCACTAGACCTGTACCCTGGCTGCAAGGGATGTTGGGAAACCGAGATTTTAATATATCTAGTTTCTGTAGTGAGACGTGAGCTCTGCCTCTCAAGACTCCTGAGCTAAGGAATTTCCCCCAAATAGGAAAGGGTTCAGATTCCATGCAGTCAAAATGAACGACAAATATTCATTACATACAATGCCCTTGACTCTAAATGGCTAGAAACCACTGCTGTAGAGTGGGCAGAAAGGACAGGTAAGGCTAGGCAACTGGAGAATATCACTATATAAAGAACATTCTTGAAATTCCTCGCACCTGGAAGTGGTAGGCATTCATAAGATGCATTGCCCCGAACCCCACCTCAGACCAGCTGCCTAGATTTTGGAGAATAGGCTGTGTTTGTGCAATAAGAGGCAGAGAGCTGAGTTCCAGAAAGAAGGCTCCCCGGTCTCTTCTTCCCTACCTTGTGTTCTTGATGATATTGGGAGTCCAGGGGCATGAAGACCGTTAAGTAGGTTCGACCGTCATCACTTAGAAAATACTCCAGGACACAATTATTGGTAAAGAAAAGTGCTATTTTTTAATTTGTTCTTGAATGTATAGGTCCTGTTAAGATCAGTGACACTTCCCCTTACAATATTCCTTCCTCATGCCCCCAACCAAAACTTTGGATTCCAATGGCCACTTCTAGAAAAGGCCTAGGAGAAACTCACCCTAGATATCCAAGAAAGGGGTGCAGCTTGAGGAGTGGGCATATGGCTCAAGAAACAGCACCAGCTACTGAAGACTTTCCTGAAAGCAGCTCGCTTTGGCCTGAGTCCCTTTGCCCTGCCTTGGCCAGGATCCCCCAGCGTTCCCTTGTTCCTTGTGTGGCCTGAGCTTGAGAGTTAGAATCACCATTACCATCTTTAGAGCTGGAGAACCTTGGAGAGGTCACTGTTTTCAATAAACCACCATCACCCACCCCACCCCACCCCCACACACCTTTATAGATGGGGAAACTGTACCCGAGGTCACACAGCTCCTAATGGGCAGGGCCAAAATTTAGGTGTTCAGAGTCTCAAATCAGATATCTGTCTACCATACCTTCCTACCTCCAAGAAAACAAGCAACATCTGCCTTCAGGTCTAGGGAGAACTGGAGCAAGCAGGTGGTGATGGTCAGTACAGATGGGAAAGACCTGATTAAAGGAGGCCAGGCTGACCCCAGCTGAGCCCCCAGCAAGTGATACATCACAGCACGTCTCAGCTTTCCCTCCATGAGAATGTTATCAGTGGCAGACACCCACCCGGCCAAGATTCTCCTCCCAGTTAGCAGCACTACAGCGTGATCCCAAGCTCCTCACCAACCATGGCGAGCTCTAACTGGTTATGGGGATCACGGCAATGAGCTGCCCACTAGCCTGGTAATCCCCTTTACCACACCGCTTCTTGGTAAGACCCAAATCACACTCTTGGGTCCCCTTAGCAAACATGGCTAAAATCTGTCTCTGTGGTGTGCTGGAAGAGACAGGGGAGGATTCACAGAATCTGCCACCCTAGCAGAGCTCGTAAACATGCTTGGCATGGGGAGAACTGAGTTCAGGGAAGAAACGGACTCGATGAATAGGCTAACACAGAGAGTGGGGAGCAGAGACCACAGGAAGCCACCGATGTGCCCCCTGTCAAGGTTCTAAGGAAGGCTCAGCATGTGTGGCTGAGAGGGAAGAGGATAATCCAGAGACCTGTGGTGTCATAAAAGCCAAGTAAAGAGGATGTTTCAAAAAGGAAAAGGTGGATGGTGTATGAAATGCTGCAGAGAGTTCAAGACAGGTGAGGACTGAAAGGTATTCATTTGATTTGGCAACTGGGTGGTTGCTGGTGACTTTTATGAAAAACTTTAGAGAGTTGAAGAGTGACTGAGAAGAATCAATGAAAAAGATTCTTTTTTAAAGAAACTTGGCTGACATGGAAAAGTGTAAGGGACAACAGACTCTAAGAAAGTTTGTTTTAATTCTGGAGAGAGCTTTGCTTGTCTGTAGGCTGTGTGGACATAACCAATGGAGAGAGGGAGCTTGAAGACCTTGGAAAGTGAGAGCAGTGGGAGAAGTGATGGAGCAGTCTTGGAGGACATATAACAGGATGAAAGAAATAGAGCACCAAACAGGAGCACAAGGAGGGTAGAGACACAGAGAGATGGAAAGGGGAGAGGAACAAATGGGCAAGGACATTCTTGCTTTAGGGCCTCTCTTCTATGGAGTGGGCAAGGAGGCCAGTCATTTGCTGAGAGCAAAGATAAAGGGCATGGGAGGAAATCAGAATAATAACAAGTCAAAGATATACCAATCAACACTGAGAGCGCAACTGACGCTGTCAACAGAATCTGCCATGCTTAGCAGCCCAGGAAGAGGGAGCAAAAAATAGGTTGAGGCAGAAAATGGAGAATGGTAAATAGTTTCAGCAAAAGTTGGAGGGGATGAGAAAGTTCAGGATGCTGATAAAAATGTCAGTGTGTGATGGGCCATAGGTTCAGGCTGGGAAGAGGAAGGCTGAAAGACTGGAAGAACAGCTGAGGTCATGGAAATGGGCTAAAGGAGCAAGCAGTTTAAATAAATAGCAGCAAGGAAGTGGGAGAAGAGGAAGCACAGCAGTAGTGACACAGAAAGAACAAAGTCTCAGCTCAGGAGTTCAGTAGAGAAGACTACAGGTG
>NW_017732184.1:155028-166490 GCF_001890085.2 Hipposideros armiger | reverse complement strand
CAGAACTTATAGTACCTCCGTTTCCTGACTTTGTCAAGGGTCAAAGGACTTGACTGACTTCAAAATGAGGCCATTATCAGACTAATTCAAAAGCAGGATCGATCAGCTCAAGTGCTTTCAAAGAGCCACTGAAGTCAATCATGCAGCTAGTAGCTTTAAAAGAAGAAAAAAATTCTAAAAAGTCATGATCTGTTTTCTGCATGCAAAAACAAAATAAAACATAACCATGACTCAAAACATTGGTGCTAAGCATTCAGGAAAAACCAGAGAGAGGGCAGTGCTATAGGTAAGCAGTGTAGGGATGGTGTGATGGGCCAGGGCCTCGAACCCTTGAAGGAAAGGACCCCAGACCTCCTGCCCCTCCCAAATCAGGCGCCTGAAGGGAGCCTCTCAGCATGCAGGGTCTCTGTGATCGGAAGGGAAAATGTGACTCTACCACAGCACTGAGGTCCTCTGGCCCAGCGTGCTGATCCCTGGGCCCCTATCAGGCTATACCCAAGCTGGAAGCTTCACTGATAGAAGGGAAGCCAAGCATCTAACCAGGCATTTCTGATTCATATTTGTGGCCTCCAACTGGTCCTGGGCAAGGATCTCAATCAAATCTGAGCCAGTCACAGCCTTCACCTGGTTGCCCAACACAAAGCACCATGGAGCCCACTCAGAGGAGGCTGGAACGTGGGCCACGCAAAGGAAAGATTACCAAGAGCAGGAGTTAGTGAGGTAAATACAGGGGGGGACCCAGCAAAGCCAACCCACACAGAGAAAAAGGTTCAAAAATGGAAAGGGGAGTGGCCACAGCCCAAACCAGAAAGCCCCAAAGAACAGAGGGCTAAGTCCAAAGACTGCCAGCTCCTGGCATATGAAAGACGTAGTTACCCCAAACTAGAAAACGGGATTATGGAAGCCCACCCGCTTAGGAGAGCTTGGCAAATGCTGGTGAAAGAATGGCAAGTCCCTGGGCACCGTTTGCTTTGCAGTGGAGATGCTCCTCCAGCCTGGGTGGAGAAGGACACGAGCAGGGCCATCACCTCACAAGGAGAGGAGAAACATTTACTCTGATCACAGTGTTCACATTAGCCAAGGCCCTGCCAAGGAGAACTTCCCGAAGCTGCAGCTCTTAGCAGAAATAAAGCCATGACTTAAGACCCGATTGAAATTAGCTAGTCAGTGACGGGACCAGGGATCGCTGTGTCACCAGGCCATTGAAGGGCTGGGTCCATGGCCACCCCCATGACATCAGCGCCAGGCTGTTTGTCAGCCAAGCCTTTGTGGGTAAGGTGACAGGACTCACAGTGTCTGCCTGTTTCTTCCTCCCAAACAGCCTGAATAGACCATGAGATCCATTCGCGATGCAGCCTGGAGCTCTGTTCCTGTTCCCGTGGCTTCTAGAACACTTCTCTCTGCTTTCTAGAAGTCCTGAAGTTCCTGAAGGACACTGGCTTCTCGCCTCTCGGTCTGCCCCCTCTCCACCCTACACGGCACTTCCCATGAACGTTTAGGTCTGGGTCCTGCCAGTTGCTCGGCTTTCTCCAACCACCAACAAAAACAGGGCTACCAGAAGAGTCTTGGCTTTTTCTGGGCTGTGGACAGCCTGAGGGCAGGCACGTCAGAGGTCTCACTTCTGATCTTTGGCTCCGTGGACATGGACAGGGCGAAGACTGGGCACTCTAAGCAGGAGGACAGGCCCAGCAGAGTGAGCTGGCTGTGGGGCACTCTCCCTGTCCAGGAAACTCTCTACCTGCAGCAGCTGCCTCACAGCTTTTGAAGCAGAACTTGGGATCCAGACCTCTAAATGGAGATAATGAAGGGGTAGCTACCAACAATCACTTCTAGGAAGGCAGGTTCTGACACCAAAGAAGAGCTACCATTAGCCCAAAGAAAGTGGCATAGAGGGCTGGCTCTGAAGATGACATCTTCTTAAGCTCAGTGAAATCTTAGCCTGAAGATGTAAGTACTCTCTGCACAGCCACCCAGCCCAGTCAAAAATGCTGTACCATCCAGAGCACTTTCACAGCAGCCACCCAAGTCAGCATCAAGAAAGGGGGCACGAAAAACAAATACCCTGAAAACCGTTAGAACCCAAATAGGCACCAATTCGAGACCTCTGGCCTCTAAAAGCCTCCATTATCCTGCCCAGGGCAGGTGCCTCTGTCCCGGCAGGCCAGGCAAAGGCAAACAGTGACAGTCTTTGGCTGTACCGGACCAGGGATCACAGGCCTGCCATGTGTCAGAACCTCTCTCCCTTTATTTACCCTCTTCTGAGCCCCAGAGGGGTTCAGATATATACCTTGCTCCTGAGCCTTGCACACTGAAAGGTGTGGAAAGTCTGCTTTCTTCAGCAGGAAGAATTCACCAAGGAACTTAGGTCCTCCTGAGCCTGACCAGGCATGGTCTTGTCAAGTGGACCCTACACATCTGATTATTCTGGTAATAGAGAACACCTCCCCCTTTTCTGTTTATTACTGAAATATTCTCTGTAGTGGATGCACTATGGCTCCCAAATAAATGCTGGAAGATGCAAATGGCAAAGAAGGGCACTACACAGCTCGACAAAACTTGTCTCACATCCACAATCTGAAGAGAATGAGCTGAAAGGTGGGGAGAAGTGGGCGACAGGATGGGGCGCCATCTGCCAGAGTGTTCGGTCTCCTTCCAGCTCTCACACCTGGGAGATGCTGTTGGCAAGGCGGAACGTCATTCTTTTTGTTCTTTCATTCTCCTGAAAGGAAAAAATATATATTTGGAATGGGAATGGCCAAATGTAGGATTTATTAACGTGAAAAGGCTGTAAGTGTCCAGATGGGGATCCCCAGACACAAAGTGTTTTATTGAGCCCCAGGAATGCAACAGCAAAACTCATTGAAGCCACTAAATGTGCTGTACAGAGTATCGTAAATGACCAGGCGTGGCTGGTCAGACCCTGGCTCACAGTGGGCAGGCAATACATATCAGTGAAATTAAACAGTATTGAGTTGCTATTTCAGGTCTGCATAGGCGGGACCAGCTGCAAGGTCAGAGGAGCTCTATCTGATGCACGCAATGCCTCCCCTTCCTCCTCTATCCCCAGGGGCTCAATGGATCACTTCCTTTCTCCCAAAGCCCAGCTGAGATTAGGCACTGAAACCAGGTACTTTTCCTCGTATGGGCATCACAGTGTAGAATAACCAGCATTGGGCTGGGAGTCAGGAGACCTCGATTCTCATCCTGATTCCTCCGTTAATTTACGGAGTGACCCCAGACAAGGACATCCACCTCTCTGAATTTTGAACCTTAGGGTAATTGGAGTTGAGGGGCCCCCTCTGCCCTGCCTTCCTCTTAGGGGGTGGGAGTGAGAATTCATTGTCACTACTCTCTCCTGCCACCTGAGCAGCTTCACTCCAGGTTGCTCTGTACATGCTGCCCACGTGCCCCCTGCCTGCCCAGTCACCCACCCGCCTGCCAGCTGGCAGCCACACTTTACCATGTGTCGCCGCCGCCTCTTGGGTTGGATGCCCTCCTGCATGTAGGGGGGCCACGGGAAGCCCTGGGGAGTGGAACACGCACTCTCACTAGACACCTCCTCGGAGTCTGAGTCCTCCTGCCTTGGCTGGGCAAACTGTCTCTCCGGGTAGATCTCCTTCAACCAGCCCTCAAAGAACACTTCCAGGCAGCGCCCGGCCTCTGCCACCTCAGAATCGGGCTGAAGAGGGAGGAAAACAGTGATGGTCTGGCCCGCTGCCACCAGCCCACCTCTTCCAGGTCCATCAAGAGCTATACAAAGAGCACAAAGCCTAGCTGGGTCTCCTGGATGTCTGCAACTTGGTGTTTTTGCCCTCAGGACTCAGAGTAACCAGCTTGGTATTAGCCTTTAAAGCAGAAGTAACCCTGACAGGTACCCACAGATGGCCAGTCATTAGCACCCCTCCTCCCCTCACCACCCCTATCTTCCTCCAGAGTCCATACTGAGGCCCAAAGGTGGGAGAAAGCTTTTAACACTCACTACTACAACAGGCCCCAGGAGTCTACTCCCAGGTCCTCATAAGCAGCCCAGGACCAAAACCAACATCCCATCCAGCCATGATAGTCTTGGGGTCACCAGGAAATAGGCGAGAGGCAAAACAGGCAAGACATACATAGTTGAACTTCGCACAGTTCCAGAACATGAGGCGCATGTCCGACACCACCTCCTCCGGAGTGGTGTAGTGAGCTGGGTCCTTCTTCTGCAGCTTCCTCCGAATGATGGACAGGTCCATAGGCCTCTTGATAATCTGGTAGTAATGGCGGGCCTGGGGGACAAGGAGGCAAAGCAGGAAGAGAGAAGTAAAGGTATAGACAAGAAGGAAGGAGAGATGGAGATTGGGTTGGAATACATGTGAAAGAACATAAGAAAGAAAGGCAGCAAGAAGAAAAAAAGTGTAGAGAAAGAAGACAAAGAGAAGGGGGAAAGGAGGAATGTTTTACTTGTCAAGTCAGGTCTGATGCAGCTGCAGTTGCGGGGTTGGGGGGCTGTGGTGGCCATGGCCCCCTGGTCCATCCACAGAGGACTATACTTCCAGTGGCTGTGCTCGGAGCCCACCTGAGTACCACCATGACCTGCCCCCAGGCCGAGGGCCCTCTACGCAGAAAGCAGGCAGAAACAGTGGGGCCTTCCTTACCAGCGGGCTGACAGGTTCATGGAAAGGCAGGCTGAGGCTATTGCAGCACAAGGACAGTACCAGCTTCTCACACTTCTGCAGAAATCAGAATTGGCAATAGCGTTACTTTGTTCTGGCCCCACCTCAGTAAGAACTAAGCATAGTCACCCTGACAACTCTAGAGGGGTTGGCTCTGTCCTACAGAATAGAGCCACCATACTAAGGAACAGTCCAGCCTCCCAGGCCAGAGGAAAACAGCTGGCAGAAGGAAAGTCACAGCAAACTCTCAATGGGCCACGCTGTGAGGCATAGCCCCAAAGAGAGGCACCTGGAGAAGCCTCGCATCCCCTCGGAAAGGCCTCAGGCCATTGGCACAGGGAGGCCGCCTTGGGCAGGGAACCTTGTCTGTTCCCGGAGACTGCTGCCTACCTTCTGGTCAGATATGCTCAGGCCAGGAGGGGTCCGTACTCCAGGCTGGTTATAGCGGGCATTCTCACAGTCGTACTCCATCTCGGGCTGGGTCAGGCTGCGGCACAAGGTACACACCCAGTCTCCCCTGCGGAGGCGGGTGGGCCAGGTTAGCCTCAGCACATTGCCCAGAGCTCCCGCCTCTGTCCCTGTGCCCCAAGGCTGGGAAATCGAGTCCCTAGTTCTTCCTATAGGGAATGGCTTCCTAGCCACAAGCTTAAGAGAAATTCAGTAACTCGGGATTAAACGACTACAGGAAAAGAGGATTTAGGAAGGAGCTGGGGCAGGACTATGGGGACAATCTGTGTGCAGGAGGAGGCTGGGAACAGAGAAGGAAGGGAAGCCCCCTGAGTGTCAAACGCCCACCTTTCAGTGTGCAGAAGGAACGCAGATACAGGACCACTAACCCACAGACCTGCAATTCATACAGGTCAGGGAGGGGAGGGAGTCCACCCGTGGGCGTGGCCTGGAATAGTCACCCTTGGAAGGCCCCCTGCTAGCCAGGCAACGGCCCTGGATGGCAGGACTCACCCTGGGAAGCTGAGCAAGGCTGGCAAGTGGCAGGAAAGGTGGTACACTTTGGGGCAGCGGTCGCAGCACAGCAACTCCCCCCCATTGAGGCACACGGCACAGAAGTCCTCATTCTCTATTGGTGCTGGGGGTCCCTTCTTGGCTCCAGGGGCTCGAGGAATGAGTCTGTGTTCTTCAGGAGATGCCCCCTCCACCTCGGGTGACCGCTGCCCAGCCAGAGATGTGACAGTGACCTTTCTTCCCCCCAGACTTGGGGCCTGGATGGCATCGGGCAGGTTGTTCTGACTAACCTTGGGGAAGAAGCGAGCCTGAGCAGTCAGAACATACCACCAGTAGGTTGCCGAGGAAGGGAGGGCGAGGAGGGACTGACAAGCCCTGAGCACGGACTTATGCCAGGACCACAAGCCAGCCAAGCCCATGATCGCTGGTAGCTCACTCCTAATGCACATCTCACGGGCCCCTTAAGCAGGGGACAAAGTCTGGCCAAGCTGCAGCCCCACTCGGAGACCCAGGACAAGGCCAGAGCCGGAATTCTGGCAGTAGCAGAGAGAAAAGAGACACTCCTAGGCCGGGCCCAGGTTCAAGGCCAAAGCAGAGCGAAGTGTACCTTAATGGACATGCTGGAAGATTCAGAGCCACACTCGATGATCAGCAGGAAGCTCCCATCCTGATCATTCTTCTGTGGCTTCAGCTTGAACACAGGCATCTCTCCCGAGGAGGCAGCACAGATCTTGAGTCGTTCCAGGCGCACATAGGGGATCTTGGGCTCACTAGCGAAGGGCCTATGGCAAGAGCGACACCTGTGGGAGCCTCCTCTGGCTCCAACCTCAAAGGCTGGCTCATCCCTGATCCCACAACTGAATTACTGCTCAAGACCTCCTCAGTCCAACCCTCGGCAGGACCATATTCCGCCCTCCTGCCCAGCTGTGCCTCTGAGAGCCCTTTGGTCAAAGAAGGGGGGATCCTGGAAGAGGGAGGACTGCACAGAGAGAGCGTGCCTCACAGTGCAGGAGCCATGACATCCTCCTACAACCCTCCCAGACACCCAGCAACACAGACCCCACGCGGGGGGTTGAAGAAGACAGTTGCAGGCTAACTTCTGCTTCTAGTTAAGTCATCAAGGATGCTTACTTCCTGTGCCAACCTCCCAGGACATGAAGTGGGGCAGGGAGGGGGGAGAAAGAGGTTGGACCAAGAGTCTGTTACCTGACGCTCTGGTTCTCTTTTGCATCCAGCTCTCGGTCTCCATGTTCCAAATTCTCATACTCTGAGGTAGAAGACAAATGAATACTTGTGACATGTATTTATGACAACACATCCTGTCACCCACACCTTGCACTCACATCTGTTACTCATACCTCTGGCCGCACACTTGTCACACAATTGTTACGCACATGGTAATCATTCACAGTGGTGACAATCATGCCATGGCTCTCCTCCCTGAGACGGGAAGAGGGCCAACTTTTAAACAGATAAAAAACAGACAATATTCAGATGCTGCCTGGGGGTGAGTGTTGCTGGGTCAGGCATGGCGAGGCCAGCTTCTCACCTTCAAAGTGAGCTCAGAAATCACTTGTTCCCCATACACTGGTGTTACCAGCTCTCAGGAGTCATTCTGTCCAGCCTCTGCCTTTTCAGCCAAGTGCTGGGAATCTAGGACTGCCTGAGGCCCCAGCTCGCAACACCCGGGCAGGAGGCTCCCAGGAGCCCTGCTCTGAGCAGTGCAGTCTGTGTAGGCGGGCAGGAGGCAGTGCGGGGAGAGAGCAGGAAACCAGCATTTGCTGGCTCCCTCTCAGCACCAGGCACTGTCCTGGGCACTTTCTACAGGCCAGCGAGATCAAAAAAAATTACCGCTTAAAAGGTAGGGTTCTGTGATTGTGCAATTAATAAGAACCAATATTTTTTCAGTTGCTCATTCAGTCAGTGTAAGGAAGAAAAGGGGGGAAAGTGCTGTTTTCATTTATTAAATGTATAGGAAATAGACTGATCATTACAAACTGAACATACACTGGACTGAAAAAGTCCCCTATGATCACTAGGCAGTTGCTTCCTAACGTCCCAACTAGCCCTCACCTTCCACAAAAGAAAGGAACTGTAGCCTAGCCCCACTGAGCAGGGGTGTAGGTAGCTGAGAAGAGGATTTGAGGCCATCTCCACTGGTCCAAATTCCCTGTACTACGAGGCACAACACAAATCCCTATTCCTGCTGGTGCAAGTCAATTTCTTGTTACTACAGACTAAGTCCCAAGTGATTTCACCACAGCCTATGGGGGCTAGCCCCATAAGATTAGCCCCCATTCATAAAGAAACCAGATCAGAAAGTTAGGTATCTTGCCCAGGATCAAACAGAGAGACAGAGCGGTTTTTCCAACTTAGATCTATCTGACTCCAAAGTCACACACGCCCTTTTCCCTAAAATAGTTTGCCAAGATTAGCCTTTCTGAGGTGAGTGCTTCCTGTTACTCACTACCGCTAATCCAGACCCCCGAAGCTGTGTGTATGGAGAGTGTTCCAAGGAGGCTAAGTCCTGGTCAAGCCTGGATCAGCCATGGCCGCAGTGAGGGAAACGGAACAGAAATCAGTCAGTCAGTTCTGGAGGGGAGGAGTAAAGCTGGCCTGAGAGAGAAACACTGCCCCCTCGGGCTCAGAGCCTGTCTGCTGACCTCTATCTCACCTGGAAATAGCGAGCCTACCTGCTCAAGTCTGTGGCCAGCCGGAAAGGCAGGCAGCTTACTTGATTCTCACCTTTTGGGCCCTGGTACTGCTGCAGAGCCATGGATGTGCTGACCACTGGAACCAGCGGTGGCTTTTTCACAGAGAGGTTGATTGGCTCCTCCAGTTCTGAGGGGATAGCCAAGTCCTTGGAAACATCCAGACCAGGGGCTGTGGGGCCTTGTCCCAGAGAGTCAGCAAAACGGGTGGAATCCTCACTTTCCATCTGTCAAAAGTAAAACACCAACATGAATCAAAGCAATCAGATACTTTTGCCATGAGTGGTCACAGAACTGTTAAGCTAAAATCAGGATAAGGTCTTCAGGGGCCACCCTTTGTCCAGTGATAAGCAGAGGAAGTTGAATGGTGTTCTCCCAGGACTTACCTTACACAGGGCATTCCCCAGGGAGGCGTCAGCCCGATCTCCAGGGCACAGGCTCCCTGCAGCTCGGCCAGAGCCAGGACTACAGCTGGATCCCGTTTCCGGCGGCATGTCAGAAGCCGGAGGCACGCTCTGCAGAGGACAAGCTGCCAGACTTGGCAAGGCCTGCGCGGGACCAGGAATCAGGTTGGGCCCAGCATGTGAGTGATCACTCGCCAGGCTGGTGATGGCCTGAGGGGAATCACTCATCAGGTTGGGCACGGACTGGGGAGTGCCACGCATAAGGCTGGGCACAGTCTGCAGGTGACTGACGGTCAGGCGGGGCATGGCCTGGTTATGACCACTCGTCAGGCTGGACACAGTTGCTGGGGGGCCACTCAGCAGGCTCGGTGCTGCCTGCAGGGGCCCAGCTGTCAGACTGCCCACACTCTGGATCTGTGGCTCCAAGGCCCTCGCCAGCCTGGTAGAGGACAGCTCCATCTCCAGAGTGTTGGAAAAACCCATAATGCTCACGGAAGTAGAGTGCTGCAGGTGCAAAGACAGGGCAGAGGCAGGCTGTTAGTGGGGGGTGGTGAGAGGGAGAGGGGAGATGCAGCCCACAAGAAATCCCCCCTTTATGCTCTCACAACGCCTGGGACTTGATTCTCATAGCACAATCTGTGACACCATCTCATTAATGTCTGCTTCCCCTAGTAAACTGGAAATTAGGGCATGGATTTTGTCTATTTTGCTTACAATCTGCATTCCTCAACCCAAGAGCAGTGCCTAGCTGAATAAATGAATTAAGGAGCTATTTAAATTTTTTTTAAAAAACAACAATAATACAGTACTGTTTATTCTACAAATCTTAAGCCAAATGAATAGCAGCTTAGTTCTACTAACAACTGAGTCTATGAGTCTCTCTAAAATAATGATTGCTTTTATATTGCTAATTTATTAAGAATTTATTATATGCAAGGTAATTTACATACATTTCCCCATTTAATCCTCACAACAAACATTAAAGGGTTGCTGTGAAGGTTGGAATAAAGAATCCACGTGGACATTTAGAACAACGTCTGGCCTACTGGAGGTACTGAGTAAACCCAGCGGATGCCGCTATTGTTGTTGTTGTGGCTCTAACTTTACACTGAGAAAAATGAGGCTCAAAAAGGTGTCTGAAGTTTTTAGTGTTACTGAAACCTAATTTTGTAAATTTTTCTTTATTTGCACTCACATATAGAAATGCAATCGATTTTTGTATGTTGACCTTCTACTCAGAGACCTTGCTAAAGTCACTTGGGGATTTTTCTGTGCACACAAACCTATGCATAGTAAGTTTTATTTCTTCCTTTCCTTACATTTGTTTTTCTTGTTTTACTCCACTAGCTCAGACCTCCAGTATGAGGTTGAATAGAAGTAGTTACAGTAGCCATCCTAGTCTCATTCCTGATCTCAAGGAATTCTTTCATTATCTCACCACTAAGTAGGGTTTTTATAGAGTTAGAATCCACATCTCTGGCACTGAAGCCACACTCTTAACTCTGGTCTGCCTGCCTCTGTCCTTCTCTGTGTTTGCTCCCTTCCCCTATCTCTCCCACACTCTGTTCTTCCATCTCTTTGTCCTTCCCTCACCTGCTGTTTCTCTCTCTGGACCTCATTCTCTCTCTTCCTCTCCTTTGTTTTTCTTTTTTATTATCATCTTTCTCTTCTCTCCCAACTCTTTTCCCTTATTATTTAACTGCTTTAGTAAAGCTTCTATTTTCTATTCTTAATTCTCAATTTTAAAAGCAGATAAGTTAAATACCCTTTATCTCTCCAGAGAAAAGTTTTCTTTTTATATGTTCCTTGGTTGTTCAATAGTCTTCAATAAAAAGGGTTCCATTTGCTCTATAGTCTAAGTCCTAAGATAAGAAAGGTTTGAGGAGAAGGATGGAGAGAATTCTCAAACCAAATTGGACAGACTAGGCATGGAGCCCAGCTTAAAGGACTGTGGTCAGAAACCAAGGACCATCTCAGACATGCCCTGGCCTGCATCTCTTGGTGTCCCCATGTTGTCCCGGTTATGCACTAGCATAGGTTTCTAATATTTTATATGTCCTTACCTATGGACATGAATATCCAATGGCCGTTACATTCCCTTTTGTAATAGGACAGTCTAATCCTTTGCACTGGATTTTTTTCACTTTTCCCCCTTCTGATGTATATATTTAATACAGTTCTGGAATTCACTTTATCTACCAATGACATAGATGGCTCTCAGTGGGATCCTTAGTGCCAAGAATTAAAAGCACCAAAAATCCATCTGGGACCATTCCAAGAAATAACATACAGTCAGGTACTGTATGTCACAACATATGCACAGGATTAAGTTCCCAAAGACAAAACTTTCCAGATTAGGGGTAGAGATCACATTTGTAGGATATCAACTTCCCTGGAAGAATTATGAAAACTTTGTCACAGTTTATTTTAAGTCAGGCTTAATAGACCTGCTCCCATAAACACCTATAACACAGTATGAGGTCAGCAACATGTCTTAAGATACTGCAGACTAAGCTGGTCTCTTTGTCTCCATATTTATAGCCAATCTCAAGGAGGCCAAGGCTATCAGGAGGTGGGGTGAGGCTCTGGCAGTGGTAACAAGAACCTGGTAAATGCCCATGGGGGAATTCTGAGAGGGGACTCGGAGCAAGAGCTATGAGGAAGCCAGCCAGGACTCCATTTCTACAGGCTATGCAAACACAATGGCATTTCTGGAACTACGTATGCTGCTGTGT
>NW_017732184.1:141171-154833 GCF_001890085.2 Hipposideros armiger | reverse complement strand
CAAGGAAGGAAAGGGCTTCTCAAGCACATGCTAGGATTGGAGAAGGGCTTGAGAATGTGGCCGCAACTGACACTTGGTGCCTCACACACAGGGGGAGCTTGCCTGTCAATGGCGATGCTGCCTGCCCGCTCTAGCACCCAGGTCACGTGATAAAAGGCAAAAGTGTATGGCCAGCTGTGAAGTCTATATAGGGCAATCACTGACACTTCCAAGCTGTCAGGTACATAGCTGATACCTTGATTTCATCTTTTTATACAAACATACAAAAACCTTCAGATTTCATGAGGGAAAATATGTATTCCCTCATGGTTAGCAAGTGAAAATAAACCGTTTTCTAGCTCAGGGAGGAAAAGAACAGAAATACTCACTCCAATAAGCCATTCAGGTCACCTTTGGGGGACGAGGGGAGGCTGCTATGAGACTTAGCACCGCCTCACTTGCCCCTCATTTTCTCTCCTCCCAAATGATATGTTTATGTCCCTGTCCCTTTCCTCTTCTTGTCTCTTATTTCTTTACCTCTGTCTCCTTATCTCTGTTTGCCCCCTTCCTGACTTGTGACTTGTCTAATCACCTTACCTAGAATTTACCTGTCTGAATATAATTTACCTGTCTGAACTACCTGCGTCCACAACTTGCCTAGCCTGCTACCTCCCTGAATTGTCTTTCAACTACTAGTCACCTATGCAACCCTTCACTCATCTAGCCTGACTCCTGCTTAACCTGTGCTGTTACCTGCTGTTCTCCCTCTCTCCACCGTCACCACCCAGGTCTCTTCCTGGAGTTCAATGTGTTTATATTATTATTCGAATGATCGCCACATAGTGTTGCCAAAATTCAGAGAAAGCACTGTCCTTTCATTTTAACAGGAAGGGAAGTTGAGACACAGAGTGGTTACCCAGATTTCCCAAGCTCCTATAGGCCTATAAGACCAGGTATCTGAGTCCAGCTTTGAAAATCTGCTGTCTCGTCTTGATTTTGTGCCATTAGCTAGAAAGCTAGTGCTTGAGTAAGACGGGATTGAGAAGTCAATAAACAGACACTGGGTGAACATGCCCTGAGTTTAATATAAAGTTCAGGTTCTTACAAGCAAGATAATATTGCTGGGGATAAAGTAGCATAGGTAGGGTGGTGTTCCACAGAAATTCATTTTTCAGCTCTCTGAAACATACCTCTTCCAATAACAAAATGTAATTGGTTTAAAATATTTTGAAGGGGGGCACGTCTAACACACTTTACACACTACCCTGTCTTATTAAACAGAGGACATGGGAGCCTAAGGAGACCATTTATTAGTGATGCAAAGAAACTCGGATGAACTTCTGTTACTGGGGTGGGCTGTAGCTCAGGGGTGCTTCCGGGAGCTCCCAAGCCTGTCGGGCTTAGTTCGTCCTTTCAAGGCCCTCACTCTGTGCCACTTCTCCAGGCAATGTTTCTTGTCTTCTCCCTGTTGTTTATTAGCTGCCATTGTAGAAGTCCTGACTCCCTGCTTCTAACCTGCTTACTGCGTATACAGGAAAACTAAAGCGGTCCATAGAAAACCATATAACAGCTTGCTAGATCAAGAACACTGACCAGATAGATACCGGAGTATGGGCTGATCATCTCACACAGGATAGAATGTGTAGGGTTTGTGACATCTGTTTTGGTGCTGCTCTGAAGCTTTGACTCATCACTTCTGGTTTCAGGTTTTTGTTCTAGTCGTTAAAATTGTCAAAGCCTGACCAACACGTCAATGTGCACTAGAAGGGACCAGTGATTGGGAGCTATGCCTTGGAAAACCACTAAAGACCTTCACACTCTGGCTGAAGGAAACAGACCAGGGGATGGCGGCAAACAGATGTGTGATGTAAATCCTTGGACTATCTGAGAGCTTCGACAGCTTAGATTAGGTGGACTGGTTAACAGTATAGTAGATCTTGAAACAACTGAGTCAGGTCGCAGAGGATGGAACTAACTAACTTTTTCAGTGAGTGGTTTCCCAGTTTGGCTTTTAATGAAGAAATAGTTGCTCTTGGTGGCAGGTGAGCTCCTCCAGAGCAAGTGGAAAGCCCTTGGATGAATTAGGGCCACTGCTGCGGATGCAACAATGCTGATTTGTGCTGACTGACCAAAGTCAAAGGAGAAAAAGTTCACGGGAGGTGAAGAGAGAACTGAGCGGTGCCCAGTGCCCTGATGATCCCGGAAAGACAGAAAAAGCAAAGAGGGTCCCAGAGTCTGAGATGGAAGAAAGAGGAAAGGAATAAGTAGATTCCAGTAAATCTGAACTGAAAGCCAGAATAAGTGGAACCCTCAAAACACTTGAAGCCTTGGAGACTCAAGTAGACAGAGGAATTTTGGTTGGGCCAGAGAAAGGAAATTTAAGGACCGGAAGCCAAGACCTATTTTCTCATGGATCAGGAGACCTAGACAAAGAGCTCGGGTTTGGTCTGTGGACCATATCAGGCTAGAACAGGCTTCTTAAGGGAGCTGAAGTCAGGGAACCAGACCTGGGGAGCGTTTGGCTTGATTCCTGAGTGGGGCAGAGTGGATCTCTGTATTGTTCTACATGTGCTAACACAGACTGTGCCCTAACAGAGCCTCATGAGGCGCTGTGTTCAGGAACATTCTAAGCAAAAGCTGCTGCCAGGGCTGGGCAACAAGGAAAAGATCATTCCTGAGATTGAGAGCCCATGATCTGGTCCATAGCAGTGGATCTGGGAACTATGAAGGCAGGATGCCTAGCATTTCCACATTTATGCTGGGGTTTAGAGCATGACTTCAAGCAAGCCATTACCCATTTCTGTGCTTTAATTCCTTCCTTACAGGTTAATGTAAATCTCACTGAGTCGTACAAATCAAATTTAGAGCTCCGGTATCAAAGTGCTTCAATAATGGTAATAAATGCTATTTGTGTGAGTCATAATCCTTCATGCTGCATCACTCTCAATAATCTGGCCCACAGGAATGCCTGCTGTTTCAGTAACATTTACTGAAAATATATCCCAGACTCCTCTCAAGCCACAAACAGCATTCTGGTGGCCTCCAAGTCCTCTGTGAAAGATCCACGGCCACATTACGAGCAGAGGAAAGATCCCTCTTGCAGGCGAGCTGGGGCTCAGAGGGGGCTCTCTGTGATGCCTCAGCCTTGACTCCATGAGAGCTTCAAGTAAAGGGCTGGGTGTATTTTTCAGCAGTAGTCTAGTTCAGAAGTATGAAACAATGCCATCAAATGTCTTCCAGTTTCACTTGGGAGGTAAGAGGGCTCCTTTGTAGAGTTGTAACCATGGTCTTTCTTCAGAGTGGCTAAATCAAGATTAGGAAGCTTAGGCAACAGTTAGAGTCAGACAAATGTCAAAATTCATTCAAAAGCATCCTGCTGGGTGCAGGGAAGGTAGTGGGATAAGATGCTCCTGAGACTGTGGTGCTCAAGCCACTAGAAAACCCATTCTAGAGCTTTCACATCTCATTTTCAGCAGCAATCTGCTTTCACCAGCAGCTCATTTGGTATCAGCTCCTAGGCACAGTGGCTCTGCTGTAACAGAAATCTTCCTTGTGGTGATAAAAAGTCAGTGAGGTAGGTGCTCAGAGCATGAACGAGTCCCTAAGGGACACGCGGAGAGGTGCCTGGTACCACAGGTTCCTCTGATCTGTGACCTTCAGATAGACTTTTCTGACTCTTCTGGCACTCAGGCCAGTACAGGCTGAGGAGTGGGCTGAAGGCTAAAACACCTTTACCAGATCAAGACAAAAAAGACCAAACTAGGCTGGCTCCTGAGACCTCTCCCCAGCAAGGCCTCAGGCTACGTCAGAGATTGTAAAGACAGGAAAATCCAGCAGGTTAATGGCCAAATGGGTCCTACCACTCCCACCGCAGTGCACAAGAAAGGTGATCTAACCTAGTCATTGAACACAGGGTTGAGTCAGGAGCCTGTGCTCTGGGCTTAACATTTCCAATAATCAACTGGATAACCCTTAGAATGGTCACTTAACCTCTGTGTCTCAGTTTCCACACCTTTCGAAGGGGCATAAGAAAGTGGCTTCCTCATAGTATTTCTAGGATAAATAAAGAGATAAAATGGAATAATCCATGCAAAAACCTATGGAAAAAAAGTCAGAAATGCTATATAAAATATCATTCAGTGAGAAGATACTCAAAATGTTATTTGGTATCTTCAAGCTTCACACCCTCCACTCTGCATAATCCCAGGCTCAAGGTATTGAATTCCTTCAAAAAGGAAGCCCTTTTTTCTTATTTCAGTAGCTTTGTTGTATAACTAGTATCTCTCTCAATCAAGTAGATGCAAAGGGTCCTCTGGGCCAGGAGGACAACCTTGAGGTTGCTTTTTCTAGGAGTCCAAGCCATGAAGAAGCCTATGGAATTGAAAAATTCCAGGCTACCTGTCCTCCAAACCTCTGCATAAGCCCAGGTTAACAGGTGCCAGGGCAGCTCAATCAGAGAAGTTAGAGTTCCTAGGACTTTCGCTAACCCCAATACCAACCTGAAGCCACACAGGAGGACAGCAGCCCCCTGCTGCTCAGAGCGCCCTGTGGGCCACCCACCCAGGCTGCACACACACCATGCTTGCGCGTGGCTCACCTTCTTTCCTCTGTCCTGTGTTTAGGAACAGAACCGAGACCTGTTTAACAAGCAGGGCCTTTTCTGCATGGCTTCCGCTACCACTTGAGCCCTGGCAATTCCCGTGCTTCCTTCTCAACTACTGACATCGCAGCCAGACGCCTCCTGGTCATCTCCTAACGCAGCTTCCACAGGACAACATCAACAATTCAAACCTTAGCTTTTTCCTACTCCCAGATATGCCTTCTTCCCGTGCTCCCATGTCAGCGAATGGGACCAAAACAGACCTGGGTGCCAAACCAAAAGACTTTCTCCCCATCATTTCCCATTGCCCATCAGACTCTGAGTCCAAAAGCTCCTGTGATCTGACTCCTTGAAGTCCTTGCTTCATCTGTATTCCCACTGTTTCTGATTTCCTTTAACCTCTCCTAGTTCTCCTTTGTTCTATTGGGTTGTCGGAAAAGTCATGACGTATTTCTTCTATGTTTTTCATTGCAAAAATGCTCGTGACTTTTCTGACAGCCCCATATTTTGGTCTCCCTACTACAGCTAACATGAGCGTTCTAAAATTTAATTCAAACCAGGTCCCTCCTTGCTAGAAATGCTTCATTTACTCCTCACAGCCCACAAGACTGAATGCCAATTCCCCAGCATAATTTACAAGGCCTCTAACCCCTGTGGTTTCACTCCCATTCGGCAGAACAGCTCAGGTTCCCACCAGGCCAAATTATCGGAAACCCCCTAAGTGCCCCTAAGGCACTTCTGGAGCTTCCTACTTGCTTTCCATTTGACTAGTCATTCTAGCTCCCACCCCACCCCCACCCCCTTCACTCGCCTAACGCCTAATTTCTCATCCTTCAAATCTCAGCTTAAAATCAAGTCCTCTAGGAAGTCTTCTGTGAAGAGCTCCTCCTCCAGGGTTAGGTGTCCCTTCTATATACCCCAAGGACTATCACAGCACTTCATCACACTTTATCGTTGTTGCTTGTTTAACTGTCTCTCCCTCCAGATTGTAAGCTCCCGTGTGAGACTATCTTACTCACCAATGTGTGCCTGACACCTAGCAAAATATTTGGCACAAAGTAGGAGATTAATATATATTTTTTTGAATATTGAGTGAATAAATAAACGTTTGGAGTATTGGAATTTAAGGACCCAGTATTAAAACCCTAAGGAGACACAAAGCGCCTATTTACAACATCTTTATGGTCCTCTAGGTCAAAGCATTTTCAACAGATAGAACAGGCCAGGCATAAACAAAAAGCCCCTAATTCCAGAGACCTACCCAGACTTCAAGAGTCAACAGGGATTTCCAAGTTAACATTTCATTTTTGCCATCCCTTACTTTTCTAAACTCTCTTCTCAAGTATCCCTGAGATAGACTGATCTAAGACATATGGCCCTGGTGCTGCTGGGAGAAGCGTGGTGAGGGGCAGGTCCACAGAACAACTCACAGAACTGAGGCTGTGGGCCCAGAAGGATGCTGCAGGGCTGAGGGTGCAGGCTGGGAGGGTACAGGATAGCTGACAGAGCAGGTACAGGGCTGAGTGAGGCAACAGGGGGGCTGAGAACACCAGGCCAGAGAAGGCAACGGGATAAGAGGAACAGGGCCAAGGGACAAGGGGGCCTAAGTGGAGGGCCTGGCACAACGCTGAGGTTCAGCTAGGAGGAGGACAGGGTGGGGGTAGAGAACAGGGGTAAGAGTGGAGCAGCTAAGGAGTCGTGGGGTTCTGGGCTATCGCAGAGTAAATGAACACTGCCAGCAAGCAGGGAGGCGGCTGGACAGGAAGGACATCTCTGCAGACCACTCTCCCAACAAATCCCATTGAGTCAAATTCTAAGCCCACCAGCTTAGAGGTATGGAGTCACATAAAATCTCTCCCCATTTTCATTGCAGAGAGGGAAAAGTTCAGGCTTTGGATTCTGACAGATTTCGTTTTAAATAAACCTCAGCCCTCTCATCTACTAGCTACGGGGCCCTGAACCTCAGTTTCCTCAGTGATAAAATGGGGATGCCCACCTCACAGAACTGTTGGAAGCACCATGCACAGTTCCAGGCACAGAGTAAGTGTTCAGTAAACTGGCTCTCTCTCCCTTTTCCCTTCCACCCTAAATGAAGCCCAGCTGGTCCCATTTTGAGTATGTGTGTGGGAGTAGAAACAGGGGTGGGAGAGGACCTACGGTGCTGACTCATTAGGACAGAAGGCATGAGTCAGGGCTGTGTAACATCCAGGGATGGAACAGGGACACTCCTCCCCCCGCCCAATCCTCCTCATCCGGCTCCCTGGGGTCTTGGCTGGCAGTGGGTCCCATGTGGTCGGGGAAAGCAGGCTCCGTTAGTACCTTTCTCATCACATTTGGAGAGGAGTGCTGGATGGTGCTGTCCAATGGGGGGACACTGTGAGGGGTTTCGTCCCCAGATGCCTGGGGCAAATTAGCAGCAGTGTTCTTGTCAAGAGAGAGAGTTGGCTTTGGGACTTCTGATGTCGATGCCGGGGACTCATCTGTAGCCTGAAGAAGAAAAGAACGTGGGTGGGTCTCACTGCAGAGAGTAGCAGCAGCAGCACTAAGGGTTAATGTCGCCCTGCCCTCTCCATTGCCACCACCTACACACTGGGAACGGCTTAACATTTTTTCGGAAAGAAAGATACTCTTATCTAAACTCTTCCTAAGACTACATCCTAATGACAGTCTTAGGATAAAACCCAAACCAAGAATTCTGAACTAACTCTGTCATATTCACCTGAGCAATCCCAACAGTTACGACTTTCTTTTAGCTTGTGGTCCTCTATGAACCCTAGACCCTTCTCTGCCATTGTAAGGTTTATTCTATATCCCCTTAAAGGAATTGAGCCTCATAGGAAGACACTGAAGCATGATCTGGAGTTGTCAGTACTGAGCATAAATGTGAGGCCTTACATTTTGTAATAAAGTAAAAGTCTACAGAGCTGCTTTGAAGATATAAATGTGATTACAGATTTAAAGGCAACATCGCTACGGGAAAAGTGAGAAGAAACAGAGGGAAGGGGCTGGAACAGGAAGCTCTGGGGAAAACGCAAGAGTTAAGGATGAAGATGTAGAATGCAGCCAAGATCCCAGAGGTACGAACTGTATCTCCTCAGTTGGCTGTTGGCTGAGAAAAGAGAAGAGCAGCATTCATATCCCCCCAGGGAAAGAAGGAGGCCTCTTCTGTGGCATGAGGGCCAGCAGACTTGAATCCCAGTCTTGACTCTAGCACTCAGTGTGTTACGATCTCTAGGCAAACTCCTTGCCTTCTCTGACCTCCACTCCTGCACCTATAAATCCAGATGGTAATGCCTACCTAACCAATGCTGTTGATGGGATGAACATGTTGATGGGATATAGTGTATAGAAAACATAACTACCTAGTAGGCTTGAAATAAACTTTAAGTCTATAGCTGTGCAGTGTTACAAAGCTGCTGCTCATAGCATCTAATGCATACCTTCCCTCCACTCCTTAAGCTCTCCCTTCCTCCTGCCTGAGATTCGTAAGTTCCCAGCAAAGAATTGAGGAGATTACAAAGAAAAGAGCCTCCCTTCAGCTGTGGCACTGGCAGGGGTCTAGCACAGCCCAGAAGGTTCTAATCATGGACAAGGTTCCTAGGTCCCTGAGGAGGGCAGGGTTAAGCTAGGCCACGCTGAAGAGTAGTGAGCCCAGCTCTGTGCTGGGACTAGAGCGTCCCTGAAGTGGGAGGTGGAGCCCAGGGCCGTCCTGAAGGGGGATGGCTGTGCTCAGGCCACAGATGAACTGGTCCTGGGCCACCCTGGAACTGGGCAGGCTGTGTTCCCTGAGCAGTCCCAGGACAGGGAGAACGTGTGCCCGAGCCACCCTGAGGCGCACCTGTACAGTGTCCTCCTGGCTCTGGGACTGGACAGGTGCCGGCTGCCTCACGATGTAATTGATCTGCCCCACGATGGTTTGCTGAAGATGCTGGGGTGATTTGGTCTGACTCAGTTGCAGGCTGGGCTGCTGAGCTTGAAGGAGAAGCTCCAGGTCCTTCTGCATTTCCTCCAGCTCAAACTTGTGGTGCATTATGTCCACATTCTGGGAACAGGCGGGCCCAGGAGGGCTCTCATGCTGACCGGAAGCCAGGTGCTGAGATGGAGGGAGAGGTGGGGGTGGCTGTGGCTGGGGTGGAGGCGGTGGAGGCGGCGGAGGCGGCAGAGGCGGCAGCTGCTGCTGTGGCTGTTGCTGAAAGTGGCTGAGCTTCAGCTTCTGGTGGTGGCCGAACTGGACTTGGATAGAGGGTGTCTGCAAGGTAGGCTGGGCATGGGCTCCTTGCTGAACATCCTGCGGGGGCACGATGCACACCGGCTGGGAGGTCAGCTGATGCCCCAGCCGCTGGTGTGTGCCCTCCGGCTCCACAGCGGGCTGGGTCTCCAGCCAGGGCTGCAGCAGCTTTGGTGGATGAGGGTTGCAGGGCAGCTCTTTCTCCCTGGGCAGCAGGGTGGAGCACTGCAGGGACCCCAGCTGCTGGGGCACCATCTCAGAGGGCTGCCGAAAGCTGTGGGCTGGGTGTATGCTGGGTGGGGGTACCTGGCCTTTGAGAGAGGGCGAGGCTGGGGAGCAGTGGGAGCAGCACACGGACGAGGAACACAGTGCTGGAGACTGGAACTTGTGTGAGTGGTGGCTAAGAGCCTCTTGCTGAGCCACTGGGGACTGGTGGCTTTGATAAAAGGAGGATGGTCCCTGTAAGCCTCCATAAGCAGGAGTATCTGCCCGGGATAGCTGTCCACCTTCAGTAGTTATACAGCCTGCAAATTCAGAATAGAGAGTGTTTTCAAAGGTAATCTGCAGTGGTTCCCCACTTGCTACCTCGTGCTCCTGGGGCAAACGGACATCATTCAGCATACCTGTACCAGGTGCAGAGATTAAGAAATTCAACCCCTGATCTCTAAGGCTCAGTCTATAGACTCTGTGTGGACCAGCCTTGGGGGCCCTGGGACATTTGAGATACTGTTTTGCTTTTACCAGATGCTCAGTCCAGACTCCATCTATAACCCATTAGAGAAAGCATAGGCTCCCTCAAAGAGCACCCACTCTTTTTATTAACAGAATGGCACAACAGAGACTCAAACAAAACAAAAAAAATTCAACATTGGGAGTTGGGACCGGGGGTGCTGGAAAGCAGCAAAGTAAAGAGTGTCATCCCCAGGACAAACGAACAAGGCTTCAAATAGAGAGCTGGGGAACTGTGTGTTGGACAAATAGGGTGGCAGAGAGTGGGGGAGCTCCTCATCCATATCCTAACCGCCCCCAACCCTGCCATCCCCACCCCACACAAGGAAAGACTTGCCGAATGGCTCCATGACCTCTGGCAGTCTCAGTGAGTGCTTTCTCTTGGGCCTATGCTGACCTATCCAGTAAGTCAAGCAGAAGCTCTATATTCACTTTTAGCAATTATGTAAAAGCCCACAGGGTGGGCCCGGGCTCACCGAGGGAAGCCAGTTGCTTGGTCCAGAAGTTAGGCTCCCAGGTGAATCGGATACTCCAAGGGGAGCCAGGATCTGTGTTGCAATTTGTCTCCAGCAATCGCTGCATCTGAAACACAATCTGACAACAGCACCAAGGATCATTTCTTTGGGCATCTTGTGTCTGAATGACAACTCTCTCTCCCTCACTCTTTGGACCGGTTGAAGGGCTCGAAGCCACAGCTCTTTAGCCTCGAGTCCTCCGCCATATGCTCATTGCCTTGCTTTTCAGTATCTTCATATCCTTCTCCTGCCCCCTCACACACACACACCCCCACCCACCCTGTACCCCCCCATTGCCCACTGATCTCCTCCCTCCTACTGAGGCTTCTGGAACCCCTACATTCTTATTTCTTCCAGGCCTCAAATGATTTGTAATTCTCCCTCAGGATATCACTTGCCTGGCAGCCCTCTCAAGGGTGCTCCATTCATTCTACCATATCTCAATGTACAGGCCTATGGGGGCAGACGTTCTCTGAGCTCCCCACTGCTGTCCTTCCGCCCACATGTAAAACTCCCTTCCATCCTAACCAACTGCCCTCTTCCTCCCTCATCACTTTCATATGTTCACCAACTCTCCCATTGATCTAGGACTTTGGCAAGTGTCCAACTTATCCTGTCATCATCTAGTTAACTAATGTCCCAGTCAACATCTTGACCACTTACTTCTTTGATCTTTTTAATGTCAATCAACTTCACCTCTCTTTTCAGTTCAGTCACCCTTTACCTCATCTAGAACCATTCTACCTATGAGACCTTAAACTCCAATCACCTATTACCTGATCATAACTAGCTCTCACCCTTTTGGAACATGCTCTTCAACCTCACTGAACTCCCTAAGCCGGCTCCAATCCACAGGGCCCTCCCAGCTTTCCATCATTTTCCGTAACACCATCATTAGCGCCCTAATTCCCTCCCCACCACCAATGCCTAACCTTAGGTCAATCCAGCCATTCCAAAACCATGTGACCTGGGGTCACTTCAGCGATCAGTAACCTCAGAGGCACCCCTCAGTCCCTTTTTTTGTCACTTCCTTTCTTAGCTTCCTCTTCCAGTGTCTTTGGTGACTATTTAAAATCTTCAATTCTCTCTTCAATGCCACTTACCCAGTGCCTAACCCTCTTATTATCACCTTCAACTTCACAGAAGACAAAAGAGACCATAAAGGGCAAAGTCCCCCAAACTTGTATCCCCGCTGCCTCCAAACTTAACTACGTTATACTGATACCTTCTTGACCTCCCATCTCTGAGGAAATGAAAGGCTCTTATGTTTAAGGTTCCCAGCTCACTCTAGATCCCACTTCTTTCTATCTTCTCATGATGCTCACTCCATCATACAACTCCTCTCTTCAACTTCTTCTCCCAAATATGTGTGCACGTTAAAAAAAAAAAGCCTATCTCCCTCTTTTTTCACTCCTGTCTCTACTTCACCTCTCATCCTCAGTCCCCTCATTCTAGCTTTTAGCCCTCCTACTTTGCTGGAATTTCTTTCAAAAGATCACCAGGGACTTCCTGATTCCCAGGTCTCACGGCTTCTCTTCACTACTCATCCTCTGTCACCTGTGTGGCAATGATAACATTGACCATTTGGAACTTGAAACTCTGTTAATTTCTGTGTACCACACTCTCCTGTTTCTCCTCTGACCTTTGCATCTCACTTTCCTTCATTCATCCTCTTCCTCTCTCTAATGAAAATCATGGTATTTCCCTGGGTTCCAGGTTTGTTCTCTCTTCTTCACATATTCTTCCAAGGTGATATTACCGTTATCCCAGTGACTCCCACATCTCTATCCCCAACCCTGACTTTTCTTCTGACTTGCAGACCCGTCCATCAAAACAGACTTTAGACATCTCCTTTTAGATGCCCTACAAACACCTTAGATTCAACACATCCAAATACAAACCTCACCAACTTTTTTCAATATTCTTGCTCCTTCTCCTGAACATCACTCCTCCCCCAAGCCCAACACTTCGACATCATCCTCAACTTCTCCTTTCCCCTCAGCCCCCCATTTAAACCCAAATAACTTTGTATGGAATGTCCAACACACTGTTAATGTCCAGGATAGAGTCTGAACCCGTGACCCAAGACAAGTCACTACAGAATTTCCCAGCTGAGTTGCCTAGAGGAAGGCAGGGCCATTTCAGCACCTGGGTCCTTTGCACTGTGGGGTTTGGTAAAAAAATAAAATGTCATTAACTTACTAACTCAAAAGCAGTGATTGAGGAGTTGGAGTTCTTACCAGCTCTTTGCTGAAAAGGAAAGGGACGCTGGTTTTGCTGCAGACAGCCCAATTGATGAAATTCTGCACATGCTCAAACTGACGGTTGAGGACCATGATGCTCTGTAACTGCTGTTCCAGCTTCTGTTTTCTCTCATTAGTAATGCCCTGGGTATGGAGAGAGAAGACAGTCCATGATCCTGTTCCTGGACTGCAGGCCACCTGCTTAGGAAGTCTGCTGGCCTGTGCGTGTCAGTGTGAACACTGATGGAATCAGATGAGACTGCACGCCTGAGAGGAGGACAGCAGGACAGTGTTCTCATGGGCTGCTGAGGGATGGAAAAAAGGGAGGAAGAAGGAGTGGGTAGATTTTATGGTACACATATGGAATGAGTGATAAATAAATGAGAAAGTGAATGAATGTCTACATCTCTTGAGTATAACTTAGTGACGAAGGTGGGTTGTTACATGGCTCTCTTCCAAGGCTATAACCCCGAATAGTTCAGGAAGGCAGTTGGCCTGGAGCCATCACATGGATGGGAGTTTGAACTAATTTCCCAGCCCTTAAGGAGCCACCCTCCCCAAATTAGATTGGACATTTTAAGATATAGGAAGCAGAAGAGAGCTATGGAAACTTTACATCTAAATTCCAGCCTAAGTGGCTCTGAGCCCTGGGACTAGTTGAATATGTGCCTGGCTTCTGACCCAGGAAGGGCACAGAACCCATCCATCTGATCCATCTGTCCACATATACCTCCAGCTCTTCTATGAGCCCGTTGGCCTGCTTGTTCAGCTCATTCATCAGAACCATCTTGGCCATTTTGATCTGGTTTTCCACCTTCCTGTGCTGATGCTTCACCTCAAAAATCCTGTAAACAGGATGGAACATAGCATGGTGAGCCCTTCCCTCCTGTGAGGGCCTAGAGACAGCAAACATAAGAGACAACAATTTGGAGGCAGCCTGTTGAAAGCAGGGCCCAGCAGGCATCAAATATAAAGAAACAAGAACCTTGTTCCACCACCCCACCCTTTATAAAACCCAGCCCACTTAATCTAAGTGGACCAATGGCCCAAAGTTCAACCAGGTTTTCCCTAGGTAAACCTCAGCTCCACACCCAGCTCAACCCAGCAGCTCACCAGTTCACACAGCACTTGAGACATGACAGAGTAAAGAAGCATGGGTATAAGTTCATGTAATTTGTTGTCTTTAAAAGGAGGATGCTCCACTAAACAGTGCCATGCAGTAAAAAGAGCATGAGCAGAAACAGAGAGTGGACCAGTGGCTGCCAAGAAAGGGGGATGGTGGGGGAAATGGGGAGTGACTGCTAATGTGGGTTTCTTTTGGGGGTGATGAAAATGTTCTAAAAGTAGACGGTAATAATGGTTGCACAA
>NW_017732184.1:127670-141046 GCF_001890085.2 Hipposideros armiger | reverse complement strand
GAGAGAGAGAGAGAGAGAGAGAGAGAGAGAGAGAGAGAGAGAGAACATGGGCTCTGAAGTCATACAGGCCTAGCTTCCAATCCCAGCTCACTGAGAAGCTGTGTGAACTCAGACAAGTCACCTAACCTCTCTGAACCTGTCTCCTCATCAGTAAAATGGAGATAACCTCTGACCCAAAGAATTGTAATAATTGAACAAAATTAATGCATATATTATGCCCAATCCAGTGCCTGCCACATGATGAGCTTTTTGTACTTACTTATTCCTCTTCCTACATAAAATACCAATGACTACATATCATTTGTAGATTTCTACTGAAACACTGGGAAAGGGGTAACAAAGGGCAGGTTACCACTCACGTGTTGCACTCACAGGATAAACAGCACTCTCTTCCCCAGCTATCTAGTCCGTGCCCTTGTTCTCAAGCCCCTGCCTTGGGCTATTTCACCACCAGTTTCAGAAGGCATGTACTTTGGTCCAGACTGACTCTGATCGTCTTGACCTAGCTTGGTCTCACTCACCAAATGATGACCCAAAGCACTTTCACTGGCCCTGAGACCACTAAGGCCAGGACAAATGCCTTCTGGGACATGTGCCCACATCTACTTAATGGCATGCCCAATATATGAGGGAACAGAGCGTTTCCAGGGCTGACAAGGTGCTAGCCTGTGCTACCTGTCCTCGATTTGCTTTGCAGAAGTCTGTAGACTGGATTTCTTATGAGCCACCTGTGTAGTCACACTTTCCAGAAGCATCCTCTGGTTTTGTAGAACTTCTTCAAGATGTCTGCACCTAGAGGATGAGGCAGAGAAAAAGTTGAAGATGGCTGAGTCTTATTCTGAGCATGCAGCTAATCAAGAATCCCCCCAATGCGTGTCTCAGCCAGGCTGATGAAGGCTGGGATTATATCCAGGGAAAGTCAGAGATACTGCAAGCTCTTGGCCCTCAGGCCTTCTCCAGAGAAGCCCCACAACAAGAACAGTGAAAACTTCAGCCCCGGGATGCAGGCTGGCTTGCGCAGGGAGAGGGTTTTGATGCACTGGGAGCCCAGCACTCTCACAGTGGGGAGTCCGGAGCCCTCCCAAGCCCCATTGGGCAGCCAGCCAGCCCTACCTGTGCTCCTTGTGTTCCACCATGAGGCAGCTATGGCAGGTGAGCACATCACAGGTCTCGCAGAAGAGCTTGAGCACTTCCTGTGTGTGGAGAGGACAGTACAAGGCGAAGTCCCCAGAACCACCATTCACTCCTGCCAGACAAGATGGAGAACGTGGGTGTCTCCAGCTCAGGCACACGTCAGGTATGCTCCGCTGAGCAGCCCTTGGCCCTCAATGGACACGGGGGAGACACAAAGCATGGAGGAAAGGTGGTGCAAAGAGGAGAGGCTTCTCTCTGGGCACTGAGATTCCAGGAGCACAAGGAGAAATGCAGGCTTAGCCTGGCTGGGTTTGCCCAGCTCTCCCGTCAAGCCCCGGCATCCCACCACCTGCCAGAGACTGAGGAAGGTGCTTGCCGCTGCAGTACACGGGTCTCCTGCAGAATAATGGATCCGCTAAAATTCAACTCAAGCCTCTTCATTAACCAGGATTCTGTATGGCGGGGCTGAAACCAGCTACCCAGCCTTGCCAGGCTCCAGGCCAGATCACATGAATCATTAAATCTGGTTCCTGTGGGTATGACAAAGGTAAAACCCCTCCCACGGTTCAAGGGCCTTGGGGAAAGACTTTCAAAAAGATTGTCATTGAAAACAAAGGGCACTGGATGGACCAATGGACAAGCCCTGATACAGGCTGTTTAAGTAAGTAACTAGCTAAATAGAAGTGAGGCATGATTGCTCTAAATAGAGGTGAAAGGAGGGAAACCAGACAGCCCATGATAATTCACAACTATTCCTCCCTGCACCATCTCACCCATACCAACCCACTCCCACCCCCAATAGGGAGTGCCTAGAGTGGCTGACACTGTGACTATGACTCTGGAGGAGACATCTCCCCTCTGAGAAAGGCTCTGAGACCACCCCTCCCCTCACCCGCAGCTGGGAAACAAGGTCAGAGAGTTATTAGACTTTAGCACTGGCTTCAGGGCATGTGAGCTGCCAGGAAGAGCAGAGGAGGAGTGATACCTGGGGATCCCTTCTGGGCCAGCGGGAAGAGCGGCCCCCCGGGGATGGGGCCATGCCGGTGCTCCTCCGTGCAGGAGCTGCACAGCCAGCGGTTGCAGTAGGTACAGAGGATGTGTGCCGCCCTCTTCTCCTTGCACTCAGAGCAGTTCTGGAAGCAGAGAGTTCTGGAGTTACTGCCAATATCCTTATTTGGGCCTGCCTCTAGGAGTGGTGAATGCTCTAGGACCTGGGATCCTGCAGGGCTGTTCCCCCACTGTTTGGGAGTGTAGTCAATTCCCGAGAGGTGCCTGGGAGGGACATGTGAGGGCTTGTGAAGGAAAGCACCCTTTGTCACTAAAAGAACACTGGCCTCAGGAGTTATTAACACAAATGCTGTGCTGAAGATGAGGACGCCCAAATGAATGAGGCGAGGATCTGCTCTCGAGGCACAGAGTCTCCACGAGGTGACAGACATTCAATGAGTAATAAAATGCAAGTGATAAAAGGAAGCAAAGGGAGCTTTCCAGGAGCTCAGTGTAGGAGGGGCCAGGGAAAGTTTCATAAAAAAGTGACATTTGAATTGGATATAGAATGACAAGTAGAAGTTCCCCAAGCAGACAAAGGGGAAAATGGGAGAGCACAGGCGAAGCTGAAACATTCACATGCCTGCAGAGAGGAGGAACCCACTGATGTGGGATACACAGAAAGAAAATTGTATACAGCCAGGAAACACAAGCACAGACCAACTCTCAGAGCTGTGTTTCCACAACTGGGGCTGGTGGGCCCCAGAGTACTCAGTCCTCTCCTAGTCCAAATGCTCATTCAGTTGGTCAGCAACTATCTTGCAGGGCTGGAGAAGAAGACATGTGGAAAAAATTAGCTTGTCTGTGCCTAAATAATACAGGCCACTAAACTGATGTGGATTCTGACAGCTTTCTCCTCACACTGGCATCTGGAAAATGTACAGAAGGGGAGAAAAGAGGAGAAATACAAGGTTTACTAATTAAACGATGAATTTCTTAAGAGTAGAGAACATGGGGTCTCTGTCTGCCCGGCACCCAGCACAGAGCCTACCACGTGTAAGATATTCCATTTTGATTTCCCCAGCTCAAACATTTTGATTTTCTTCTGGATAGAAGGATGGGTGGATGCATAGAAGGATGGATGATGAGGCAAACTGACAGAGGAGGAATGAGTTGGAATGAAGAATAGAGAGATGGACTTATGGACAGGGGCACTACAAGTCTGCGGAAAGGATCAGCTGCTTCTTTGCTTGTCCTGACTTACCCTGGCCATCTTGGATTGCCCGGCAGAAAAGCAGTGCAGAAAGAAATGTTCAGTTACATCCCTGGTAAGGTATACTTGCTTACACCCAGGACAGGAGATGAACTCTAGGAGGGGGAGGGAAAAATAGCAGAGTCAGGGCAACATGGCAAAAGTATACATAACATAAGGCCCAGACACAGAGATTTCTAATATACACCACCAAGGTATGTGCCAGTATCACTTGTGCAAAATGAACTATGTTTGATGCTATAGCCTGCAGTTAGCCATCCAGGTACTCTGACCATGACCATCTCATTAGGGGTCTGCTGTACAGACCTCCTCACATCCTGGTCTTTGCCTGATCCCGCCTTGCTTCTCCATCCCACAAGCCATGCTACGGCAGGCCCAGCCCTGCTCTGGTTCTGATAATCAGGTGCCTTCCTGTTGCCCCCACTCCTCTTCCCACAGCCCTGAGAGCCCATCTCTCATTACTGACTGAGCTTCAGGGGGACAGTTTAGACCAGGGCAGAGTTCCAGCCATGAAAGTTATCTCAGAATCACTTTCAAGATCTCAAAGCCAGAGCTTCCAAAAGGCCCTAGCGAGAAAGGCAAGGCCTCCATGCCTGCTCCTCTAGGAGGTATTTTTCTCTTGTTACAACCAATATCAATTGGTCTGCCCCTGGGGCTCAGAGAACTTTTGTTGGGCCTTCTCCACCCAGCCCATGTGGGGTGCATCACACGTATGTATGTTTCACCTGTGAACATGGACATCTTGGCTTACCCTTTCTCCCCAGAGAAATCAACAATCTCCAATACACTCCTCTGTATAGAGGGCTCCTAAATAAAGTGGTGTCAGACTGCCACCTGGAGACTGTAGTGACCTTCTGGCCAACCCTAAGGGCAATCTTCCCACTGGTGCAAGGAAATGAGCCTCCTGAGCAGGACTGGGTACCTGTGTCCAGGAATGAGAACGAAATGGAAAGGGGCTGCCTATGGCCATGAATGCTGCAGTCCCATCACAGGCTGCTCTGCCTCATATCATCAAAACGATATGGTGGCCGTTGCTCTAAACACAGACAAACACCAGTTTTACCACCAATAACCTTGGCTGAACAAGTCCCTTAATCTCACTTAACTCCTCTGTGCCCCAGATTCTGCATATGTAAGAGAGAAAGGGAGAATCAGAGTTGCTGTGGGGATTAAATTAGTTAGTACTTTAGAAAGCACATGATCCTCCATGGATGTTAACTTTGAATTCAAAAGATTTTTCAGATCCCATTCATGCTAATAACCTCAATTATCAACCCTCTCAGGTGATGAAAGTCAGACAATCTGAGAGGTAGATTGAAAAAATGGCCACAAATTCTTCGCCTCTGTGTACCCTTGCCCTTGCAATCCTAGCCATTAAAAGGTAGAGTCTGTTCTCCACCCTTTTTTTAAATTATTTTTTTCAGTTATAGTTGACAATGTTATTTTATATTAGTTTCAAGTGTATAGCATAGTGGTTAGACACTTATATAATTTATGCAGTGATCCCCTTGGTTAGTCTAGTACCCACCTGGCACTATACATAGTTGTTATAATATCACTGACTATATTCTCTATGCTGTACTTTATATCCCCGTGACTATTTTATAATTACCAATTTGTATTTCTTAATCCCTTCACCTTTTTTTACCCAGCTACCAAAACCCTTCCCCTCTGGCAACCATCAGTTTCTCTATATCTATGAGTCTGCTTCTGTTTTGTTTGTTTATTTATTTTGTTCTTTAGATTCTGCATATAAGTGAAATCATATGGTATTTGTCTTTCTGGGTCTGACTTATTCCACTTAGCATTATACCCTCTAGGTCCATCCATGTTGTAGGAATGATAAGATTTCAGCAGATGATTGGATAAAGAAGATGTGGTATACATATATACAATGGAATACTGCTGGGCCATGAAAAAGTATGTTCTCCACCCTTTAAAGCTAGGCTGTCCTCATGACCTGCTTTGGCCAACAGAATGCAGCCAAAGTGACACTGAACAAGTTCTCAGCCTAGACCTGAAGTGGCTTTCTATGATTCTGCTCTTGCCCTTGGAACAATAAGACTGCCATGTGAACAAGCTCAGCTTAGATCGCTGGAAGATGAGAGGCCATGCAGAGAGTGGCCTCAGGTGCCTCAGGCATCCCACCTGAAGCCATCATAAGCCTGTTAGCTCCAACTGACCCAGCAGCTGAACATAGACTCAGAAGTCAGCACAGTTGAGATTGGCCAAGCCCAGCCCAGGGACGCCCAGACCAAATTGCCAACCTATGGAATCTTAAATTAAATAGTTTAGTTGTTTTAACCACTAAGTTTTGGAGTGGTTTATTATACAGCAAAAGCTAACTGATATATCCTGGGAAAATCAAAAGCCACAAATTATGCAAAATAATAGTTTAATACTCTTCCTCCCCTTATCTTCCTCCCCCAAAACAAACCTCTCCCAGCCTTCACAGAGCCATGGGCTGTAATGACAGAACTGAATCTGGAATCTCCTAGATACTCTCCTGCCTGTCAAGAACAGTGGCTAAAAGTGGAGAAGGATGCTCTCCACAGGTGGCATCATCCAGGGGAATCAGGTAACTGTTCCTCCCTTCCAATTGGCTCATCCTGGGGAGACCCTCCTCATCTACACCTAGGTCAGAAATGCCACTCTAATCATTAAAAATAATTTCCACAAGGCTTCCAACTCCCTGGTACCAGATGCCCACACATTAGTCATTGTAACACAGCCTCATTAGCATCATGAAAAAAATAATAACTGAATAGATCAGAGAAGGCCTCATCACACATCGTCTACCTCCCTTGGTCTTAAAGGCCCAGATCCTCAGCTTGGTGTTCAAGGCCCTTTTCAAGTTGGCCTTACCTCTCTCTAGTCACACCTCTAGCTTCACCTGCCACACACCTATGTCCTTGCCATGCTAAATATCTCTGCTACCTTCTGAATACCAAACTTTCGCATAACTCTGTTTGTCAAATGCTGTTCCCTCTCACTGAAATACTCTTTCTTGTACCCCTCCTTTTCAGATAAACTCCTATTCATCCTTTCAAACCTGTTCCCAAAGTTCCACCTTTGAGAAGCAAGGTTCATTTCCCTCGGAATGAGCTCATTACCCCCTCTTCTGGGCCCCCACAGCACCCTGAAACTTCTTTTAATATAACAAATATCACACTGCATTTTAACTATCTGTTCACATGTCTGCATACAAAAATGATCCACAATTGGTGTTAAAAGACATCGCATGATTTTTAGCAACTTGGACAATAATGTTTCTTTTGGGTTTGGGTATTCCATGTGTATTCCTTGCACTCATAGCCACTGAAAGTAATAAGAAGCCACCTGGAAGTTTTCAGGGTGACGGAAAACAAAAGCCAGCCCAGGATGATAAAGGAATCATTTCTGAGCCACAGCAGAGGTGTGGTGCTCGGGGAAAGCTGTGAATTGGGAGATGTGGGTTCCAGGCCCAGGGCTGGCACGATCAGCCACCGGAGGTAAGTGACCCCCTTTCTCTGAACCTTACTGTCTACGTCATTGAAATGAGGATACGGGAATAGCAGAAGAAGTATGGCTTATCCAATCCGCTTCCTCTGCCTTCTGCAGCCAGGCTTCAGAAATATTCCCCTGGGCAAGACGGGAAGGCACAGGCAGCCCAACAGCGACCTGGCTGTCACCCTTGTCAGAAAGGCAGGAGACAGGCTTGTGGCTGAGGGGAGGCCTGGATCTAAAGGCTCATCCTGCCTGAAGTGGGGCTGCTGCAGCCCGACAGCAGAGATGCAGAATCACGGCAGGGTGCAAGCAGGTCTTAAGGTGGCTCTGGGGCCCAGAGTGGGCAAAGAAGACATGTGTTCTTTTTGTGTCACAACACCCTTGTCCAGAAATTCTTATCCTCCCTTAGAAGGTCCCTAACCCCATCAAGCTGTGTCAACCTTGAGCTTTATTAGTTTATTTTATTTATTTATTTATTTGTTTGTTTATTTATTTTATTTTTTAGCTGAGCCATCCTGCCACCTGTTGGCAGCTCAGCAACAGCTCAGCTCGGGCTGGGAATCGAACTGGCGACCCTGTTGCTCAGCGCTCACACTCTTGCGCGAGCTCTTAACCAACTGAGCCACTTGGCCAGCCCAACCTTGAGCTTTTTAAAGAGGGAATTCCACATTTTTCAATGAGGATACCAAAACAACAAAAAAAATTTTTTTCTTTTTTTTTTTTCTTTTTTTATAGCTGAGCCATCCTGCTACCTGTTGGCAGTTCAGCGGCAGCTCAGCTTGGCCTGGGACTTGAACCGCTATTGCTCAGAACTCGCACTCTTGAGTGAGATCTTAACCAACTGAGCCACTCGGCCGGCCCAAAAAAAATTTTTTTAAGACAACTGGAATACATGCACTCCTAGAGCCGTGGATGCATCTAAAGTAACCAAACATCTACTAACAATATTTAACATCAATTTAGTTATTAATATACATTTAAATCACACATTACGTAAAATATTTAGATATATTGCTTTCTTTCTATTTGAATTATTCAAAGAAACAGCCTTGAGCTTTTATTTCATACACAGGAGCATCAATTCTGAAAAAACGTAGAGCCAGGGCCCAAAGGCCACACACAACCATCCCCCGAGGAGGTGCGGCTTCTGCTCTAGAATGGAGAAGTCACTGCCACGAGAGGTCCTCCCGGGGACCTAGGAGCCTGGTCGAGGGACTCTGAAAGCCAAGGATGTTCAGTCCATCTGTCACAAGAGTGAGCATTTCTGGCCAAATTTCTCTTCCACCACCATTCCCTGTACCAAGTACTTTACATGTGTGTTCTCTCATTTAATCATCAAACCATCTCTGAGAGGTAGGCATTGTCCCCATTTCATAGTTGGAGAGACTGAGGCTCCAGGAAGTTGTCACCCATCAAAGAGCATACAAAGCAGGGGCAGAAGTGCAATTGAAACCCAAGTCTGTCTGTCTCCACTATGTCTGTCTCCACGTCTGTTTGTCTCCAGCCCTTTCCACTAGGCCACTCTTCTCTAGTGGAAGTGTAAATAAACAAGGTAACTTAAATTAACTAAATAATTTGATTTTAAGAAAATATTCCATAATAACGATCAGACTCTAATGGTGACAAAACTAGCTCTGGACCTGGGTATCCAGAAGGAAATGAAAGCCGGCCCCTTCTGGGCTTAAAGTTTTAAGAAATATGGTCTTTGAGAAAAGGCAAGTGGAGCAGTTTTTCTACCTGGGGGAAATAATCTAGAGGCAGTTTTGTTCTATAGACCAGTGGTTCTCACACTTCGTTACATATCTGAATCATATGAGGCACTATTAAACATCCCAATGTCCAGTCCACATCCTATATCAATTATTAATAAATCGGAGTTTCAGGAGATGGGACCCAGGCATCAGTATTTTTAAAAAGTCCCTAGATGATTACAATGTACAACCAGTTTGAAGGCCAGTGCCTTAGAGAGAGCACCCCCCTGCCCTGTGTCTGAGCCTGATAGCTCTGTACCCTGTGTCATGCAACTGAGAGAGGTGGGCTCACCCAGTTTTAAAGAGGCTCCAAAAAGTTAAAGACTGTGAATGCAGCTCTGATATATTTCCCTTCTGGCAGAGAAAAGGGCAGACACCCAACATACAGAAGGGTATCCTGATACCTAGGTAGCCTGGGGGTTGGCAGTGAGTTGGCGGACACATTTTGCTCCCCTACCTCTCACTGCACTGAAGGACCCATGAGCAGGCTTAGAGTGCAGCCTGAGGTTTGGCCCTACAAGGCTGCTGCTGGGGCCTAGACAATGTGCTGAGCCCGGGACTCAGTGAGGCAGCGACGGAAGGGGGCTGAGACTAGGTAGTCCACCCTTCAGACATGACCAGCAGAGGCAAGGCAACCTGGGCACCAGGAGGCTGGGGTGGGAGACAAATCCCATGGAGTTCTCCGAAAGCCAGCATTGGGGTCAGCTCAGCCCACCAGGCAGGGACACACACACACCCCAGGCACATAAGCCAAAGCTCAGTGCTAAGCAACCCTCTGAAGGTTAAGAAACCCTTCATTCTACTGCTCTTGTCCAGGGCTCCATGAAACGTGGCAGCTGGGGCCCAAGCTCTGACTCCAACAGAGCAGTGGCACCCTCTGAAGCAGCCTCAATCTCTTCTGCCAGCTCTCACCAACAGAACCAAAGCTGGACAGACCTAGCTTTTTGCACTGCTCATCTGGCCAATCCCCTCACCATGAAAAGGTATCACGGAGACCCAGAGAGCGGGCGGAACTTAGCTAAAAATCACAGAGCGCTTATAAAACATAGATGGTACCCTGAACCACTGAGCAGTTCTTGATTCCCTCTATAGCCACAAGTAAGACATTCTACCTCCCGATGCCTCTGTCAGACACTATACAAGGAGAAAAAAGCACTCTAGGTGTATCCTCTAGTGGGCTGACCATCCTCACGAACCATTCCTGTCCTCCCACCCAAGGGCAGCTCCAGGGTACTGGGCATCAGTTCAGGCCCCCACCACACAAGCCCCTGGAACCTTCCTCTAGCCTATAGCTCAGAGCAGCAGATCCTTTGAGAAACACGTTGTACCCACTCCCCGGATGCCCAGTCCCTGCTAGAAAGACCGATTTTGATCCTAAGGTGACTGCTGCTCCTGCCCCTGGCTGCCAGTAGGCTTACCTGTGCCCCTGCTGCCCTGTGATTAGAGCAATACCTGGGAGAGAAGTCAGAAGAGCGACAGGTGAGACCACCACAGGTCCCCGAGGCTGGTGCTTACCAAGCACCCAGGAACACCCACCCTGCATGCTGCAGCCAGCTGGGCCGCAGGGCCTAAGCCTCAGGGAGCTGGGTTCTGGGTAGGGTAGGGGGAGCAGCCTGGATCCTCTCCTCCTTTCTCTGGTGCATCCTCAGCCAAGGCTGCATTTCTCCAGCTCACCTGAGATGCTGCTGCAAGAAAGGGCTTGGTTGACTCCTCCTGTTCCTGTTTATCTCGAAGGCTCTGCAGCAGTTTTCCCAAACTGAACAGCAAGAGGGAGACCTCAAAGAGGCGACTCTCTTCCTAGCTGCATCTCCTTCCTAATCCTCTGGGTGCCTTGGAATAGAAGCTCAGAAGGAAGAAAACGAGATTTTCAACTTTCAGGAACTAGCTCTGTCGCTCTGCTCAGCTCAGGAGGCCATCACTCTCAGCCTTTTAGGACTCGATCCAAAAAAATCCTTCAGCCCTCCATGTTCCCCAAAATGACAATGCTCATGTGTGGCTGGAACCTGCCCGGATCCGGCAGCTCATTTAAATAGAGCTCATCAAAACAACAGTGTTGGTGGAGAAGTGAGTAGCTGCAGGGCCCTGGGGACCCCCTGTTTATACGTAGGAAGAATGATGCAATCTGGGTATCAAAATAGCAATCCAGAATGGAATAACAGGCTCACGCAGCAGCGGTGCCTGCACAGCCAGAGCTCAAGTTGACACACTCTGTCAGCCCCACACTGCTGCAGCACGCAGATGCCAGGCACACACTCTCACCGGATCATTTTTTAAATCAGCAGGAGCCCGAGCTATCCCTCCATGCCCCCGACACTGAAGGAGGGTGTTGGGGGGAGGGGGGAAGGACTTCAACAGATATTAAAATCTGTCTCCTACACACTCACCTGCTCCTGCCACTTCACCTGAAGTCCTAATCCTGTGACGTCACAGTCAGTTGCCATAGTGACCAATTGTCCGTCACAAGTGGAGGATTAGGACTTCAGATGAAGAAGACACACATTTTATGATGCACAAGGTCCTGGGAGGCATCCCTTGGCAGCTAACTCCACCCCCCAGGGAGGTACAGTCATGCACAAGCAGGAAAGAAAAAACGGGAGGAATAACAGGATCGAGCTGGAGGAAAGACATTAGGATGGGGCAAGACTACAAGTACAGGATAATTGCAAAAGTAGAGGACAGGAAAATTTCAAAAGCACAGAGAGGAAGTGGCAGAAAATGGGCTTGGAAAGGTTGGCAGGAAAGTAAGCTCCTGAAGGACCCTGAATGCTAAGCTAAGGAGCTTGACCTTTACCCTAAAAACAAAGGCAGCCCAAAAAGGTCCTGCAGAGAGACTGAGCTGGGCTTTATGATTACCTTGATAGACTGGAGACAAGAGCATCAGGGAAGAGGCTTGGGCAGTTGAGCATGAATGGGCTCCTGAACGAGGGTAGAAATGGAAAGAAAGGGACAGAAGAGTCGTTTCAAAGAGAATGGACAGGACGTGACCAAAATTGGATGTTGTGGGGAGTGGTGGTGTGTGAAGAAAACGGCGTCAAATGGATGGGCCATCCTGAACAGAAAGGGAACAGGAGGAGGACAAGGGCAGTTGCCAAACCCCGGCTTACCTGGGTCCTCCTCCCCCTGGCATCCACAGCCTCTGAAGGTCAGGCTTCACCCTGCCTTGCTGGACCAGTGTTCACAAATCTGGAGGGTTTGTCAGCAATCCCAAATCAACCAAATCCACGTCTCCCAGGTGTGGGTGTGGGACCAGGAATCTATATTTTTATCAAGTGTTACAGATAATTCTTAGGCATCCAACCAGCACTGGTTCAAGGACCCGTAATCTAGAACCAATGGCCTGGACAACTGCAGTAGCTTCCTAGCAGGTTTCCCTGCATCCAGTCTTGGCTTTTCCAATCATTCTTCTACTGAGGCAGAATGACTTTTTAAAAATACAGGTTTGATCATAGTCCACTGACCAAACACCTTCAGTGGCTCTCCACTGTCTACTGAATAGCTTACATTGATCAGGACCCTTCAGAAATTTCCCTTCCAGAGTCCCACTTCTCTCCTTCAAGCAATCCTATGGGTATATTCCAGCCAGAATTAACTTCCTCCCATTCCTCCTGGCCTCTCCTCCACATGCCTCCTTCCTAACACTATTCCCTACCTGAGAGTCCCTGACAGACTTTTCTGGCCCTTCCTGGCTCCTACACAGCTATTCCTACTTGATGCTCATCCACAGGTTCAAATCCACCCAATTTCCTTAGGCAGAGCCTAAAAAGGGGGGTCAGAAAACGACAGTGCACCTGTTTTTATAAATACAGTTTTACTGGAACACAGTCATACCTATTAATTTCCATACTGTTTGTGGTTGTTTTTGTGCTGCAGTGGCAGAGTTGTAAGAGAGCCTGTATGACCCGCAAAGCCAAAAAATACTTATTATGTAGCCCTTTACAGAAAAAGTTTGCTGACTCTTGGCCTAAAGCAACAGCTATGTAAATTGTTGTAGCCTCGCCCTTTGGAGTTCAATTCTGGTAATGAGGGTCCTGCTCATTCCCAAATCAACCCACATGCCTGTAGCTCTAGTCCTCACAAGTGGGTCACATTTGAGCTGGGCCTTCAGTTTGGGGTAGGATGATACTAACAAGGAAGCGGCACTTCAGGCGGAGGGAACATCATAGACAGAGGGTTACAGACGTCAAAATGTGAGGTTTTTTAGGAAAAGACTGGTAAAGCTAGATCATGTAGAGGAATGACAGGAGATGAGGCTCTAAAATTAGTTTGGGGTCAGGTTGGGGAGAGCCTTGAAGGCCCTGCTAGGTTTCTGGGCTGAAGTGCAAGCAGTTGGGATCCTTTTAGGTAGTTAGAAATGCAGGCCCAAAATAGGAGAGGGTGATCAGAGTCGAAGCTAGAAGATTTGAGAAAAGAACCCCCAGAGGCAATAGGTGAAGTGAGATCAGGCAGGAGGATCAGGGCTGTAGGGCAGGGCCAGGCAGATCTGAGCCAAGAGTCAGAGCCAGGGCATGAGGGCCCGGTGACAGGCTGAGACTGGAGGTGGAGGGGCCAAAGCCTTCCGTGCCCATGCTCCTAGGAACCACCCAACTGTGACACAAGCTTTCTGTGCAAAGAACGGATCCATGGTGGAATGCAGGAGGTACAGGTAGGATGAACCTGGGCTCATCTCATCTCTCTTTTCACTTCAAATCCCAAGAGATAATCCAGGGATTCATGCACTGACATACTCCATGCAAAGGCACTGTTCC
>NW_017732184.1:126381-127500 GCF_001890085.2 Hipposideros armiger | reverse complement strand
CTCTGGCCTCCACAGCATCTACTAGGATGGGTCCCCCCTGAATGAGAGAGTTCCGGTAAACAAGAGGTCCCTCCAACACCTGTCCTTCAATCATGGCTACCTTGAACTCCCTTCCTCAGCAAATCCATTCTAGCTATAGCCTTCCAAGCAGTGTTGGCAGCAGTAAGCACATCCCCCAAAACGTAGCCTGCCTCCTCCTTATTACCAGGGGAATTGCTCTCTCAGTAACAGGTACTGTTCTGAGGGGCACAGTGCTACTCCCAGGCCCCTAGAGAACCAATTAAGGTGAGGAAATTATTCACAAACTAAAAAGCCATCCTGCTGGTAGGGCTCCAGAGCTCCAGCTTCTGCACCTGCTGCACACCCAGCTCAGCCCAGCTCGGTAGCCTGACCTCAACCTGGGAGATCTGGGTCGCTGCCCACAACACACCCCACAGTGGTAGGACACTGTTCAGCACCTGGAACAAGTAAACAGCAGTCACTTTGCCTGCCAGGCTCCTGTAGCTGAGATCCCACCCACCCTCCTGCCTCCCACCCTCACCCAGGCCATTAGAGCCCCTCCAGCTGAGCTGCTCATTAAAATCAGCGTCATTTCCCTCTCTGACTCTCAGGTTGTAGCATCTTGCATCAGTTCCCTCTCTTTGGATCTTCCCAAAGCCCCAAGGCCTGTCCAGAGATTGCTCCCCCTTTCAGCATTTGTAATTTTCAGAGGACATGCTGTCACCTGTCACCAGCTAGCTTCAGGAGGCATAAGGCAATGGTGGTTATTTGGTTTCTTAGAGCTCTTCAAGTCCAGCCCTGAAAGCCAGAGCAGACCCAGAATTGTCCAGTCAATTAGTACTAGAGTCCAGACGGAGTTTCAGGGGCTATAACTGCCAGACCAGGGCTTAGGCCACATCTCAACTGCATTGCCCACATGGATAATGGGAAAAGTAAGATTCCAAATTAAATTCCAAATTATTTCTGGAATTTAGATCTCAGAATCAAAGTCTCCCCACTAGGATTTGTCTTTTTGTAAATTTTAAGAGAAAGAATAATGTTCTTTTTACTTACATGGGTAAGGAAATATCCAATTAATTGCCTTTTCTCCCCTAAAACAACAAATAGAGCCATAGAAGC
>NW_017732184.1:123204-124771 GCF_001890085.2 Hipposideros armiger | reverse complement strand
GGGTTGGTTCTTTCCTCAAAGATTCTCCATGGAGTCTCCCCATCAGTTCAGTGGTTCCAGGTGAGTGTGAAATCTCCCCTGACCAAAGTGCTACAGTGCAGATCACAAGCTTTGAAGACAGGTGAACTTGAATTTGACTTGATCTGACACTTAGTAATTGTTAAACCTTAGACCTTACGTAATCACAATCCCCAAGTGTTTTATCTGTAGAATGGGAATAAAACCTACCATACAGGGTTGTTGTGAAGTTTGGAAAAGATAATACAGGGACAAGTACTCAGTACAATGTCTGTCAACCAGTAGGTGCTTGATAAATGTGTTTTGCAACTTGCCGACTAAGGGAACAGAAGGGGCTGTGTCCCAATGGAAAAAAGTCTTCTTCTAGGCAAATGCCATGAGAGATCTTTGTGGATTCACTGGTTCAATCATTTGTTCAATAAATATTCACTGAAGGCCCCCCATCCTGTGTCAGTTTCTGTGTTGGGCTGTGGGGTTGTAGAGATGAAAGGCACAGTAGCTGAATGAGAAGATGCTCAGCTCACGTCCTCCCCCAGTGCTGAGCCCCACTGCAGACCTGCAGGCCTGGAGAGGCCCTACTGAGGGATCAGGGCTGAAAACTAGCTGGACAGGTCCTGAGCCCAATACAGCCCCTCTTCCATTCAACACAGCAACGGTCCAGTGCTGCCCAACAACCAAGAGAAAGAGATTTATGGAAATGGACTCATCACTATGCAGTGTGGCCCCATCCGGCTGGAGGCATTGATGCTAGAGACCTATTTGCTCTTCAGCCTCTACCCATCTCCCTGCCACCTCCACCTGCTCCCACATTTTACTTTTGAAAAACCCAGATTGGCAGAAATAGGATACGCCTTTTACCAAGTCTGTGCTTCTCCTCTGCTGGATAAAAGCTCTTTCCGAAGAACCAGACTCCCAAAGCATGGCTTCTCAAATTGTGGACCAGAAACCTAAGTTCCGGTATTGGGTATCTCTTACCAGAGATAGGTGACAGCTCTCCTTTTCATCAATCAGTTCATTTGGGTGCCATGCTTTTTTAGTCCTTCAGAAAACATTCAGTGAGAAACTGATATCCACCAGTCCTGGTGCATGAAGAACCTCCTAGAGATACTGTTCCATTGCCTGAACTTGAAACAATCTTCTCTTCACATCCCTGCCACACTGTATGATTATCATCTGTTTAAGTATCTGCCCTTCAATAGAATATGAGTTCCTTGAAGGCAAGGACTCTGTATTTTCATCTCTGTACCCTAAATGCCATAGAGCCTGGTACACAAAAGTCAATAAATACCTGTGAATAAGACAGGCATACAAACCAACAAATTCCATACAGCATAAAGTCCTAAAATCTCCAAGTAGTACAAGGAGCTTATTCCACTCTTCACCTATAAATGCAAATACGGTAGGTAACAATGGCCGGGTCAGACCATAGGACATATTAAAGGATATAAGATGCCACATATTCAAGAAATTGCCTCTCAGGGCCGGCCGAGTGGCTCAGTTGGTTAAGAGCTCGCTCAAGAGTTTGAGCTCTGAGCAACAGCGGTTCGAG